>NW_019268520.1:1486173-1512515 GCF_002738365.1 Cucurbita moschata | reverse complement strand
CCCCCCCCCCCCCCCAATAAGCAATAAGGATCACCGGCATACATTAATTAGGAAAAGGAAACAATTAAAAAAATCCGCTGCTTGAAAATTTCACTTGAAGTTGAAAGAAAACTAAATCTAAGACTGGGTATTCTGTACTTGGAAAAAAATTTGTTGAAATAGAAATGCCTAACAAATGGTTAAAACCACATCAATTTTCAAAGGCTTAAGTTTTTCTAACCATAGAGATGTAAAATGTTGGACACAAGTATATTACATAAAGACTTGCATCTATAGAAAAATAAAGGAGTTTGTATTACGAGCATTAGTCTATTTTCATTAGTTCAATGGAAAGTTTTGTCTCTTGTAAAAAAAAAAAAGATATACTAGAAGAATACTAGACCTCTCCATAATCAAGGCTCTAGTTTCATCAGAATCTAATACAAAAAAATTTGTTGACTACAAATTTGAGAAACAGTTTTCTTGATGGATGGAGCCAAAAGTCTAGAAACATTTTCTTTAATGCAATTTGGATTCAAAGTATTATCCTCGATGATTGGAGAAATTGTAGAGTGATGCACCTTTCTTTGAGTGTAGTGCTGGGGTAAGCTGCAATAGAACAATTCTTCACCTTTTGAACACTTAAAGACTTAGAAGACTCAAGCGCTCTAAGGGAACCACCAAAGGACATCTCATCAATAATACTAGTATTCACCTCTGAATTTTCCTTTGAAGCATGCCAAAAATCTGGTGATTGAACTAATAAATCATCAAAAAGCGTGAACAACTATGCTGATGAGACTTTTATCTTCAATTATTGAGCTAATTCAAAGAATGTCCAACAAATTTGAACTATAAGAATTAAGACAAAAGGAATATCAATTGGAACGATATCCCCGAATCAAAGAATTTTTTTTTCCCCTTTTGGATTTGCAATTTCAATTCTAGCAGGGATGAAACTATAAAGGTTCGTCTGAACATCAACGCAAGTTAATCTAACAAATATAGGATATGAAATGAAACCCGAATGAAACCACCAAAGAAATGTCCTATTGCGTCGAAAGTGTGCCTATTCCAATAATGAAGAGAGTTCGTGATTTTAATCCAACCTCCATAACCTGTGATGAATTCAAGTTTACTATGCCTGCTAATATCCCATTTTTCAATCTTCCAATGGAAATGACCAATATTTGACCAATGACACAATGGACTAAGACCAACTAAAAAATTTGTACCTTCCAATCGAAGTAAAGTTTTATCATCCATAAAAGGATTAATCAAAAAATGGTTTCAAAGTGGACTTCATAGCCTTATGAATATCTTTCCAATCATCATGCACATTCAATCTAGAAGCCACCCGTAAAGAATTCCAGTTTAAATTAACAACTTCTTTATCTTTTCTTACTCAAAAAGAGGATTTGGAGATGGAGAGCTTTAGACAAAATAAATCTGCAACCAATAGAGAAGGAGGGTTGAATGAATTTACAATGTCCATGAAGAAATTTATGTTGCATTCCAGAATAAATCTGCAACCTAAAGAGTTCCAGTTTAAATTAACAACTTCTTTATCTTTTCTTACTCTAAAAGAGGTTTTGGAGATGGAGAGCTTTAGACAAAATAAATCTGCAACCAATAGAGAAGGAGGGTTGAATGAATTCACAATGTCCATGAAGAAATTTATGTTGCATTCCAAAGGTTGATAATCCTTGTAGCAAAGCTTCTCAAATTTCATAATATAATCTCTCAACATATCCAAAAAAAGTAAGTCAACTGCGCTTAAGAAAACCACAAGGAATACTAGTCATCTTCCTTCCACCAGATATTGACCATACAATACAATCAATAATTGCTTCAGAAGAAAACCAATGTTCCTGGATTCTAGTAGTACCAAACTCATCTCTATCTTGTTTGAAAAAATCTAAGGCTCGGAGTGAAACATCATTTCAACCATGGCTTTCTCTAACCAACGATGGTGAGAGAATGAAAGAGGAATAACTGACTTGAATTCTATGTCTTTCATAAAGAAGAACTCACTTTCAAACCAAATACAATAATAACTCTTATCAATTCAACAACTACTACGATGCATTGGAAACCCAAAGCAAACTAACAGACGGATGAAGAAAATCCAGAACTGAAGGGCAACTAACTACTGACCTCTTATGAACAAGCTGACGAGGCACAAACCTTCAGAAAGTGATTGCCTGTTATGAGTTTTCTTCCATGTTTGCAATTTATTGTTCAAATCAGTGGTCTAACTGGCAATTTGGTACCTTCAGACATTTAATTTTTCGTCTCAGCTACCTATTTTTAGATAAGACGCCTCAGCAACCTATTGCCTAATGAAATGCATAAACTTGTTTTCTTCAATGAATTTGCAGCTCAATCCAGGAGACTCTGTTATGGACATTAGACAGTTCCTTCTTGATGCTCCTGAAAGTTGCTATTTCACATGCTATGACTTATTGTTGCACACAAAGGATGGTTCCACTTTCCAACTAGAAGATTATAATGAAATTTCTGAAGTAGCTGATATTACAGTTGGTGGTTGCTCGTTAGAGATGGTACCTGGTATGAGAATTTCTATTTTATTTCAAGTGATAGGCGATCTATTTCTGGTCTCTCAGGTATTTGTTTTCACAGCATTATATGATGATAGATCGATAAGGGCCCATGTTCATCGTACCAAAGACATGCTTTCCCTTTCCACTCTTCATGCTTCACTGTCAACATCTCTTGCATTAGAGTATGAACTTGCTCAGAAAAATGCAGCAGCAACTACAGGAGGTTTGGATGTTCAGCTCCTTGAGTTTGTTTCCTTTATTGGCTTGTTATGTATTGTAAACATGTTTTATCGTTTGGGAGATTTCATTATAAGAAGGCTTTTGGATTCTAATGTGATTTAGACATTGCGGGCAAAACAAAGGTCCCAGAGCTTGATAGCCTTGGTTTCCTGGAAGATGTTTCTGGTTCGCTTGGCAGTTTTCTATCATCATCCTCGAAAGAAGTAAGATGTGTAGAGAGCATTGTGTTTTCATCCTTCAATCCTCCTCCAAGCTATAGAAGGTAAACTTAAGCGATCTCTTTTTACATGCTCATTTGAAGATTGTTGCTTTTGTTGGTCCATTGGATGCTCACGAACGACACATCTTATGCTACTTCCAGGCTCACTGGAGATTTGATATACTTGGATGTGATTACATTGGAGGGTAATAAGTTCTGTATAACGGGAACTGCAAAAAAGTTTTATGTCAACTCAAGCACAGGAAATGTTCTTGACCCAAAGCCATATAAAACTAATTATGAAGCTAGTACTCTGGTTGGGCTGTTGCAAAAGATTAGCTCTAAATTCAAAAAAGGTAGAGCAAAACTTGATCACTGTTCACTGGAACCATCCAATTGGTGAAAACTATTCCATTCTGATTGATATATAAACTCTCACATTTTCTTCTTTTGTCTAAAGCTTTCCGTGAAGTTCTGGAACAGAGAGCCTCTGCACATCCTTTTGAAAATGTTCAATCTTTGTTGCCCCCAAATTCGTGGCTTGGTGTCTATCCCGTGCCTGGTGAGTTGCTTCATCCCTTGAATCCAGTTCGTCCTCTTTTTTTAGCACCTTAAAGCATGATATAGCAGATCATTATCTTCTATTTGCAAGTGCTGGGATACCAAACCTTCTACTTCGGTTCTTTGAAGAACATTCCATTTTATATGTTGCCCTTTGATGATTGATTTAATTTATTCCACATTAAGACTTCTTTATTTATCCTTTACATCAATTTATTATTAAATAAGCTCCTTGTCACCGCCAACGTTGGTCTAGTGATCATTGGGGCGAATATAAAAGTAAAAGAAGTTAATGGCTAATCAATGGGCTCAGCCTACCGTCTAAGGTTTTAATATCATATGAGTACCTTTGAAAACCAAATGGGATAGAGTCAAGGTGGTTCTCCAATGAGATTAGTCCTACACTCATGATTTATTTGGTCTCTGAACTTTCAAAAGTTAATAAGTCATTGAATTCAACTATATGAAGTATTTCCATGAAATTTAAAAAATTTCTATTAGATTCTTAAACTTTCAATTTTGTAATTTGGATGTAATAGGTTTTTTTTACCTATTACACACACACACACACACACATATATATATTTATTTATTTATTTATTTATGTTATGTATCTTCCAAGTATAAAATTGAAATTTTAGGGTCATTACACATATAGCTTAATTTTATATCTAATATATCAATTATCAATTAATTTTATATCAAAGGCATCAAAATTTAAAATTTAGGTACCTATTAGACCCAAGCTCTTAAGTTTTTAGGGACTTATTAGACTCAAAATTAAACATTCAAGACCTATTATGCACTTTTGAAAGTTAAGGGATCAAAATAAATACAAACCTGAAAGTTAAGGGACTAAACTTGTAATTTAACCTAAAAAATAATGAACTCATTGTAAAAATATTGAATAACTATTGTTCTCCATGCCATTCTTAAAAAGTTCCAAATTCACATATCAGTATCTTGATGGAAATAAAAGTTATCAAATTGATATGTTAAATTGGTTAATGGTTAATTAATATCATTAACTTAGAGATAGCATTAGTATTTAGACTATACTATCTTATATGCATGGCTGCTTTATGCTATAATTATTTTGAATAGCTCATTCGTTGAAAATGTAATAGTTACATGATATGTGAGCTAGATAAAGATAGTTTTGAACCTCTGTAGTAAATTTATGTGCAAAAAGACATTGTACTTTCTGCAAATTGCTGTTATTTCTTTTCGAAATAGCTTGTTTTGCTTCTTGATCTCTGTTTCAATTGTTTGATGTAATTAATTCTATTTGTGTTTTATTTTTGTAGACCATAAGCGTGATGCAGCCAGGGCAGAAGATGCACTAACACTCTCCTTTGGTAGTGAGCTGATTGGCATGCAACGGGATTGGAATGAGGAGTTGCAGTCTTGTCGGGAGTTTCCTCATACAACTCCGCAGGAAAGGTATAGTTACCTCTTTGTTAATAGGCCTGCCTTTGCCTCTTTGTTTCTGTGATCAATTCTTAACAAAGGCTATATGATGCAGGGTTTTGCGTGATAGGGCTCTCCACAAAGTAACTTCAGACTTCGTCGATGCAGCTATTCGTGGTGCTATTGGAGTCATCAACAGATGCATACCCCCAATAAATCCAACCGATCCAGAATGCTTTCACATGTTAGTTGTTAGAAGAAACTTCCTAGTGGGATGTGCCACATCAGCAATTTTTTAGTTTTTTTTTTTTTTTTTAGTTAACAGATATCAACATTTGGTACACGTCCCTTTAATGCTCAAAATGCTGTTCCTAGGCAGGAAGGCCAACTTTAGTTCCACATCGTCATGCAAATAGCTGCTTCCTGCTGCATTCCTTATTGAAGCCTTTATTTATACATTAGATAGTTAATAAATATATTGTGTGCATGTCATGATAGGCTGGCTCGTTAATCTGAATGTTGAATTTGTAACCAATCATTTTGTTTGTTACAATTTCATGAGTCATTGAATTGATATTGAGCTATACCTTCATTGAATTTTAGGTATGTACACAACAATATTTTCTTCAGCTTGGCTGTGGATGCGGACCTTGAACACATATCCAAGAGATCTGCATCTGATGGTAATTCAAAAAACCAGGGCACAAGCTCTTTACATGGTCCTTCGGAGAGGGCTATTGATCGTTCATTGCACGGTGACGTTGTACTTTCTTATGGTGAAAGATGTAATTCACGTGGTACTTTGGAAGTTAATGGTATAACTGAATCTTCACCTGATGGTCCAACTGAGATTCAGTTGACTGAGAGTGAGCAAGCTACATATGCCTCTGCAAATAACGATTTGAAAGGCACACAAGCATATCAGGAAGCAGATGTCCCTGGGCTTTACAATCTTGCCATGGCAATCATTGATCACAGGGGTCATAGAGTGGTAGCTCAGGTAAGCTTATCATTTATTGATGTTAGTTTCTGCTTCATTACTCTCTCCTCCTGCTTGCAAGGACCAGAATGGAGTGGATTACCATATATCTGTTTAGGATGTGAACCAAAATCAAAATCAAAATCCATGGGATTGAGGATGAAGGATGATAACATGTTTTCCTTTGTTCCAGTTCTGATGCTGGGTTTAATGGGTTTATTTGGGATAATTATAATTATTTGTTAAGATAATTTTGGGGTCAAGTTTAGGTCTTTTTTCTGTTTTTGTTTTTGTTTTTTATTTCAAAAAAATTAAAGTCAGGATTGATAACTATTTTGATTTCTGTCTTTAGTTTTTCATTGTTAACCCATTCGGTTTAGACTTTCGAATTTTGAAAAAGTTTTGTTGAATTAATTTAAGAGCCAAAAAGGAAGTTTTGGTTTTGTAAAATCTCACCTTTTCAGTATTATATTTAACTCGCAGGAACCCTCCTCTCCCTCTACCACATATCTCTAACTTATCTCTCGTTAGTAGATAACAGAGGTCTCATTTGGTGGTTTAAGATGTTGTGTCAGACCTTTTGGATCAAAGAGGTTTTGGTGTTGGCAACTAGAGGCTTCATAAGTACGCACCTTTTTCCTGAATGGCCATGGAATTTCCCTTTAGAGACGAACGAACTCTCTATGATATTGGGTTATTATGAGCCAGTACGAGCCTCATCCATTTGAGTGGACCTCGAGTAAGGGGATAGTGACACTTTCAGGAGCCCTTGGAAAGTGATATTTTTTGGGATTCCCTTATGTTCTCAGTTTGTGAAATGCTTTGTGGGGAATGATTTTAGCACTTATTTTTTTGGAAGACATCGGGTTAGGCTGAATCTTGCACTTTCATTATTCCTTTTTCGCGTACTTCTTCAACTCCATTGGGCTTCCGTTGTTCTTTGTCCAATAGGGAAACAATGGATGTAGTGGATCTTCTCTTTGTTGGGTTTGTGTTTGCCCTTAGGGATGGGGATTATTGTATCTAGTGTCCCCTGGGTTCTCTTGTAGTTGTTATTTCCATTTTCAATGCGACCTCTCCCCCTCTGGGCGTCCTTCTTTCTCCTTGCCATGGAAGTTTAAAATTCTAAAAAAGGTTAAACTCTTTGGTTGGCACGGTGAATACCAAGGATCGTGTTTTGAGGCATTCTGCCTTGTGGTGGGCTTCAGTAGTGCATCCTCTACAAGAATTTGTCAGAAGACTTGGATCATATCTTTTGGGGTTGTTGGTTTGCTCATTCTATCTGGGACAATTTTAATAACTGTCCCAGCTTCTCTCTCTAGTGTCTCTCTATGGCTTTTATTTCCCCTTCGGTTATCTCTCATCCTAAAATTATTCTCTAACTTCTCAACATTTCTCTTTGCACTGGTGAAATGGTACGATGTTCAGCTTAGCATGCCTGTTACATAAATGGTTAACCGAGTTTAGGGGCAATGGTATTACTGTCTCTGCTGCCCTTTAGCATCTTATTTTACAATATCCTTATAGTTCTCTGATTTTGTATGCTTTGCTTGTTTCGGCATTGTTTCTGATTAGCTATAATCCACTTTTCTGCTGTAGAGTGTTCTTCCTGGCATTCTTCAAGGGGACAAATCCAACTCTCTTCTGTATGGTTCTGTTGACAATGGTAAAAAAATCAACTGGAATGAAGAATTCCATGCCAAGGTGAGGGAGCAGACATTAATCATTTCAATAATTATTTTTCATTAAATTACATTATTTTTTATTGTCTACTTCAGGAAAGGTCTCATTCATTCAACAATATATAGTAATTTTTTAGGGATATTACTTCTATTGGAGTTATGTCTTTGTTCTTAATATTTGTTGATCTTCTAGTGTGCCCTTTTTTTGGTTTAATAATATCACCTTACTATAAGTGCCAAACAATGTTTATGCCTAGGTGTTGGAAGCTGCCAAACGTCTGCATTTAAAGGAACACTCTGTCCTCGATGCATCTGGGAATGTTTTCAAGTTAGCTGCACCGGTGGAATGCAAGGGCATTGTAGGTAGTGATGACAGGTGATTTCTTAGACCTGAAGCATTATTAGCTGTACCTTTAGCTTTCCTGTCCTTTTGTTTTCGGCTACTTGATTAAGTTATAGCTATTGTATTGTCTGAGACAATAATCTATTTTTTAGGCATTATCTTCTTGACTTAATGAGAGTAACTCCCCGTGATGCAAACTATACTGGGCCAGGATCTCGATTTTGTATTCTAAGACCAGAGCTTATTACTGCGTTTTGCCAGGTATGTCAAAAAGAACTGGTGGAAAAATTGTGTCTTTATGTTTTCATGTTATTTATATATAAAGTTTCTTTTCTTGTGAGAAGGCCCAAGCTTCAGATCAGCTAAAATCCAAGGTTGAGTGTGAAGGAGCTAGCATAGTTGATTCTCCTCAAGTGGCTGATGGTGGAAAACAAGAGGAGGAAGTCTCAGCTGTAACTAGTGTTGGAAGTGTATGTATTACTCCCTGTTTATTATTTACATTACTATTGTCTTAAACCAAACAAAGTCTTTGCTTATGGCAATTGTGGGTTGGAGTTTGACAAGTAATAGTGTTGGAATACCTTCACTCCCACTCCTTTTTTTGTTTTCTTCTTTTTCAAATTAAAAATAACGTCAAGCGAACTATCATTGAGAATCAAGTAGTGTAATAAATACGTTGTGGCATACTATGTGCTGTTGTGAAGAAGTCATGGTGGAATAGTGCTTTAGTGGTTGATGGGCTTTATATTTCTCCTCTTAGGATAATTAGATCTTGCTTCAATGGTCAAAATTGGGTTCTATACGTGCATAGGTACAAATGTAATTACATGGTTTACCATCAATGTCCTAGAAACTTGATAGGAATGCTATTAAGGTACACTAGTAATTAGTTAGAAAAGTTGTTAGTGTATTTGATTATAAATAGAGGGGTAAGAAAGGGAGAAATGATGCCTTATTTTGGTAGTTAGGGGTTGAGAGAGATCTCAAGAGAGGTGAATCCAAGTACCTCGAAACACTTATTTATTTTGTAAATTTTCATCCTTTATATTTCAATATACCTTGAAATACTTGATAGGAATACACAGAATGCAACAGCAAGGCCCAACCAAGAATGGAAACTTTCACAAAATCCTGTCGAAAGTGTTGGTTCTTCCATGAATAACCTGCCAGACAAAGAACTTCACCTTTTCTTGGATTTTACTTTCCAAAAAATCGAGAACACAAACTTCCTAGGAGGGGAAGGATCCACTAAATAAAGAAAATAAGATCCACAGGAGAAGCCCACAGAAGGACTAAGAATTTACAGCCGAAAATCCTCTCCCCAGCCTAAGCTTGAAGTCTACCGCTAAAGAAAGGAGAGTTGTAATTGTTGTCGTTTCCTTATTGGACCACGAATGGTGGAACCCAAACGAAAGAGACAATGAGCTCCTTGAGTGAATCAAAACTTTAGAAACACAACCTAGGCGGAGGAACTCACAAAAAAGGTCTAGATATTATAAGTTTCTTTTAAAAAAATCATAGTGATTGTGTGACTTTGTTTGGCATAGTTTCTTTGAGGTGTTTCCGCTTTAGCTTTGTAAGCTCTCAGAGTTGTAGGGAGTCAACCAAGGAACTTCTCCTCCATTCGCCCTTTCATGAGAAATGGTTGTTTTGGTGGCAGGCTAGGATTTGTACTATTTTATGGTGTTTGTGGGTCAAGAGAAATAATAGAATCTTCAGGGTGAAAGTTCTTTCGACAATGTTTGGTCCTTTGTTAGATTCTTTCTTTCTCTTTCGACGATGTTTGGCCCCTTGTCGCTAGAACTCATTTTACTTGATTGGAGCCCCTTCTTGTAGTTGGCTCCTTTTTTGGTAGGATTTTTCTTTTTGTATGATCATGTATTCTTTCATTTGTTTTCCTTGCAAATCAGGTTTCTCGTTATCTATACACGTGCACATATAAATCATATTCAATGTGTAATCTTTAATAACTGTTTTTTAATAATTTTTGTTTCTCTTGCTGCCCTATTCTTAATTTTTTATGACCTCAATGGTGATTATGATTTTAGGATTATGATTTTGTTAGCTCTCTGTAGAATCAGTTCCTTAAGACTTTTAAGGTTGCATCAACAAGTAATTGCAGGTATTCTTTGATTTTTGAGGAGGTACTTTTGAACCCCGTTTTCTGTGGCAAATAAAGGGTTCTTTGGCAGTTTCGTTTTTTGCCATGTTGTGGGGCATTTGGCTTGAGAGGAACTCTAGAATTTTTTATGGGGCGGAGAGGTTGGAGGAGGATCTTTGAAATTTAATTAGGTTGAATTCTTCTTTATGGGTGTGTTATTAGAATTTTTTGTAGTTACCAGCTTAGTATTGTTCTTTTGGATTAGCTCATTTTTTGTAATTGGGCATGGGGACTGGTTATTTTGTTGGGTTTGTTTTATGTATACCTTTCAAGTATTGGTTTGCCTTGAGTATTTATAATTCAAGGCTTACAAGGTTGTGAGTGCTTGCTAATCATTCCAACATTTGTAGTGATTTTACTTCACTTCTACATTTCTTTTTTTCTTTTTACAAAAATTGATTTATTTTTGGCAAATCGACTTCAAAGGTTGATGGAGGCTCTTGAAAAAGGTAATTTAAAGATTCAATCTGTTGGTTTAGCAAATCTACTTTTCATTTAGGTTTAGCTAAGCTTCTACAGTTTAAATGAACTTGGACTTCCTGCCGAGTTGTCCAGCCTCGACCCTTCATTGTGCATATCAAATATTCCGAATTTGGAAAACAAGAAGCTTTTTGGAAAAGTTCTCTCTTGCAGGGATAAATAATGAAGAATTCATAAGTTCTTGCAAAAATGCTTCAATCAGTACATATGAGTAGCAAAGGAGTCTCCTGTGATGCATATGATCATTTGATTAATTTTCCCAATCGCTGTATTTATCTGTATTTCTTCTTGGATTTGGATGGTGGATTTGCAGGTCAATTTATTCTTCTTATTTGCGATTTTGTGAATGTCAGTTTTATGCTTTTTTCTTTATGATCTTTCATTGTATCAATGGATGAAAATCCAAGTGATTGGATCTTGGTAAATATTTGAGAAATCTGAATTATGTTGCTTTTAGGATACTAGCAAGGACAAGAAGACCGAGGATCTCAAAGAGAGCTCACAATCACAGAATGAAATCTTTTTTAATCCTAATGTCTTGACTGAGTTTAAGTTGGCTGGGAGTGAAGAGGTAAGATCTGAACTTGCGTACCTTTTGCCTGGCAGTTACTTAGAGGCCCATGTTCTCAGTTCTCTTACTCTTGCATTCACCAGGAGATTGAAGAAGACAAAAATAATGTGAGGGGAGCCAGTATGTTCCTCACAGATGTTGTGCTTCCAAAATTCATTCAAGATCTCTGCACACTGGAAGTCTCACCAATGGATGGCCAGACCTTGACTGAGGCACTCCATGCTCATGGAATTAATGTTCGGTATATAGGAAAAGTGAGCATGCTTAGACATAACATAACGATATCATTGATCAGTTTGACGACCTTGTCTTGGTGGTATGCCCATGAATAGAGATTTTGACGATCTTTGTAACTCTTCTCAACAGGTTGCTGAGGGCACTAAACATTTACCCCATTTATGGGACCTTTGTTCTAATGAGATTGCAGTTAGATCTGCAAAGCACATTCTTAAGGTGCTAAATCTAACTCCTCCTTTTCTTACTATGAATATAGTGTAAGTCTCTTTTTTTTTACACTGAGAAAAGGCATGCTACGGAGGGCATTACAACGAATTTTTATGGATTCCATCTTTGATACACAGGTTATTCAATCTGGCTATTTGTGGCTTTTAAGGCATAATGTGTTATGTTCTAATACTCAATGCCGAACTATCTTTTTAGAACTAGTTGCATGATATTGATCAACACAGATAAGAACATTTTTTGTTAGCCTTTTTTCATTCCTTGACAAAAGTGAGTTTAGTATTATCTGCATCGTGTCATTCTGCATCTAAACTGAGTGATACTATTGATTTTGGTCTACTCTTTATGCTTCTGTCATTAAATGACTTATTGATAAATAGTTTCTTGTGGGAAACAATGATGATTAGCATTTTCATTTTCACGATGTTTGAGTATTTGAGAATATGAGGTTGCCTAATAAATCCAGAGAACTTATCCCCCACTCATACTTTCTCTCTTATTTTCCAAAAAAAACAACTCATTTCATTCGTTGATTTAGTAGTATTTCACACTAGTATTACTCATTGTACAGGATGTTTTGAGAGATACTGAAGATCATGACTTGGGGATGGCACTTTCACATTTCTTCAATTGTTTCTTTGGAAGTTGTCAAGTACTTGCTACAAAAGCAGCTAGTAATATTCAGTCCAGAACCCCAAAGAAGGTTTGTTCAAAGCAGATATTTGTGTCTAGATGAAACTATATTATTGTTCACTATTCCCATTCCCTGGGCTAATATTAAATATTCTTTTAGCTTAAATTTTATACGACACTGTTTGTTTAGCTGTTAATGTATGAAGCTATTAGTATATACTTATCTTAAAAAGAAATGATTATTGTTTTAGCATTTACTTCAAACATGCAATTGTTTGGTGACGTGTGTAAATTGAAAAGGGGATGTAAAGCCTAAAGAACCCTTTCTGCACATGCCAAGAGGTACCTCATTACAGCTAATAAAACTATATTTAAGTAATTCTTGAGAAAGATGAAGGGCAAAATCAAAAGGTTATGTGGCTGCTAAAAAACTCTCTCGGCAGTCTAATACACCTACTTCTAAATTAGCTAAAGTTGATTTCTTGTGTTGTACATTTATATTGCAGGACCAAGTGGGTCACCATCATTCTTCCGGAAAAAATTTAAGGGGACAAGCCAGATGGAAAGGTAGAACACTTGCAAAAAAGAGTCAATCCTCATATATGAGTGTTAGCTCAGATTCTCTTTGGGCTGACGTTCGAAATTTTGGAAAGCTCAAATATCAGGTGATCTTTACATGAAACGACTCCCACATACTTCCCCTTATGATATTATCTCAAAGGCTCAAACTATGTTTTTTCATCTTTTTTGGGCTGTCTTAGCCTCCGAAGTCTTGCCTGCAATTAGTGATAGGAACAGGTGTTTTGCCATTCCTATCATTTAGTTTTTCCATTGTTTTTAATGAAAATTCTGTTTCTTCATAGACTTGTTATAAGCTTGTCTTTCATTTAATAATGATCTAAAAAAAAAATCAAATAGGCATTTATGTAATTTCTTATGATGAAATACTTTCAATGCAGTTTGACTTACCGGAGGATGCACGGTCGCGTGTGAAGAAAGTTTCTGTTGTACGGAGCCTTTGCCATAAGGTTATTATCCATTCAATTATTTAATTCCAAAGTGCATCTTATATATTTTTCAATTTTTATTTGGTTGCTCTGCACTATGCTTGGTGTGTATTAGCACTTATGGAGAATTACAACAATAGAATCCTTGCAGAAATTCCCTAATTGGTGTGTGTTGTATAGATAGAATATTGGGGATGTTCACTTATACACTACGTAGTTCCCTTGAGTTTTGGTGGATTTTTTTAGATGTGAGATCCCACGTTGGTTGGAGAAGGGAATAAAGTATTCCTTATAAGGGTGTGGAAGTCTCTCCCTAGTAGACGCGTTTTAAAACTTTGAGGGGAAGCCTAGAAGAGAAAGCCCAAAGAGGACAATATCTGTTATTGATGGGCTTGGGCTGTTACAAATGTATTCAAGCCAGACACACGGGGGTGTGCCAACGAGGACGTTGAGCCCCCTAAGGGGTGAATTTTGAGATCCCACATTGGTTGGAGAGGGGAACAAAACATACCTCTCCCTAGTAGATGTGTTTTAAAACCTTGAGGGAAAGTCCAAAAAGGATAATATCCGCTAGCGGTGGGCTTGGGCGGTTGCATTAGATGTTACACCTATGACTTATTGGTGAAAATGCAGATATTAATATTAAAATCAATGCACCTTATTGCATAATTATAACTCTTAAAAGGAAGAAATTTACAACTCCAAGTTAGAAATTAGTTTGATTCTTTTACCAGATCTCAGTTTTTGAACTTTTGAGATGTCTATTGGATTAATGATTTTCTTAACAATACAATGGGTTCTTAACAGGTCGGAATCACAGTTGCTGCTAGGAAGTATGATTTAAGTTCTGCTGCACCTTTCCAGACATCAGATATCTTGAATCTCCAACCTGTTGTTAAGCATTCAATTCCTGTATGTTCAGAAGCGAAGGATCTCGTCGAAACAGGAAAGCTGAAGTTGGCAGAGGTCAGCAATAATGATGTCACCTTTTAAAATTATATTGGTTTGCTTGAATTAAAGCTGAATTCAGTTCCTTAAACAATATTCCACTATATCATTATATACTTTTTTTTGGAAAACTAAATTTTGAATGGTCAAGGAGTTGACTTGTCGGATACTGCTCTTGACGAACTTAGAACTAAACAAGAAAAATAGCTGATCATTTGTATTTGCAAAGAGACCTGAATCATAATGTCTGGTTGTAGAAAATTTGATTGATTGATTGATTATTGATTATATTGTTCTTCAGGGGATGCTTAGCGAAGCCTATGCATTATTTTCAGAAGCAGTCTCGATACTTCAGCAGGTAATGACTTATGCATTCTTTAGCATTGTCTGCTGAAAGAATCCTGTTAGTTTATAATCTCAACAATTTAAAAAAACTCCTTTGTTACAGGTTACTGGTCCAATGCATCGAGAGGTTGCCAATTGTTGCCGGTAGACATCAGGACTATTCTGGCATACAAATTTTGTCATTAACAAGCACATGATTATGATAAGGAAACTAATCTTTTCCTTTTTAAAATTTTAGGTACCTAGCTATGGTTTTGTATCATGCAGGAGACATGGCCGGAGCCATAGTCCAACAGCACAAGGAACTGATTATAAATGAACGTTGTTTGGGTTTGGATCATCCTGACACAGCCCACAGGCATTTCCACTTCCTTGCTTCAGTTTTGATTAACTAATTGAATCAAGGGTTCTAGGATGTAGAACATAAGATTTATAGTTTTTTTTAGTACCTAGAAATCCTCCATTCTGTGTGAATGAGATAATTTGATGGGGTTTCTTGGTTGCATCATGGCACTTCTCAATTTTGGCCCATACGTGACCGGATGGGTGCAACTTGAGGGTTGCCCCTTGTTTATCTTGATGTGTGGGGGTCACAACCTACTTTCTCTCAGTGAGGTTGTGACACTCTCCCACTTCCTAGTTATCGTCTTCGATGACTTGCTTGGGGGCATAATCGTATCGCCGATTGTGACACTATACACCTAAATAAAAATTAAATATATGATTTATAGTATCCAACAAATTAGTCCAATCCTAATGATTATGTCGGTTGTTTCCGGTCTCTGTATCCATGCGTGTATGTTGTCTTCTAAATTTGTTTGCATTTCTTTTTTCTGATATAAATTTTGTTTGCTTCTGTAGTTACGGTAATATGGCTCTTTTCTACCATGGACTTAACCAAACAGAACTTGCACTACGACACATGTCTCGAGCATTGCTGCTGCTAGGTTTATCGTCTGGTCCTGACCATCCTGATGTTGCTGCAACTTTCATAAATGTTGCAATGATGTACCAGGATATTGGAAAGATGAACACAGCTCTTCGTTATTTGCAAGAAGCGTTGAAGAAAAACGAAAGACTTCTAGGCGAGGAACATATTCAAACTGCTGTTTGTTACCATGCTCTTGCTATTGCATTCAATTGTATGGGTGCCTTTAAGCTGTCCCACCAGGTAATTCCTTGAACAGAAATGGTGAATAATATTTGACATCCGTTGTAATGTACGACTAAGATTTCGTCTCTCACGGCAGCACGAAAAGAAAACCTACGATATACTCGTCAAACAATTGGGTGAAGAAGATTCGCGGACGCAAGATTCAGGAAATTGGATGAAGACATTTAAGATGCGTGAGGTTCAGGTAAGTCGAAAGATGTTAAAAAATGAAGGTTAGAGCTACCGAGAAAACCTCTTTTGTCCTTTAACAATATAGATTGTATTTTGACAGATGAATGCTCAGAAACAGAAGGGCCAAACTCTGAATGCTGCCTCGGCTCAGAAGGCCATCGATATTCTTAAGGTACTAGGCCACTGTTACCATTGGCCATGCGACTCTCTGGCATCTTATAAAGCTCGAGATTGACTCGTGGGGATTTTTATTATATTTTCCCCTTTTCGTTCTTGTAATCGTTTCTTGTTCAATGGGGGGGTATTATACAAAATTCAAAGGCTTTATTTCTGAATACCTTGCAGTCTCATCCAGACTTAATGCACGCATTTCAAGCTGCTGGATCTGGCAATTCTGGAGGTGCTATCAACAAATCCCTCAATGCTGCTATTATTGGTGAAACTCTTCCGCGAGGTAGGGGTGTAGACGAGAGAGCTGCTCGCGCCACAGCTGAAGCAAGAAAGAAAGCTGCAGCTCGAGGCCTCTTGATACGTCAATCAGGCGTCCCAGTTCAAGCTATGCCACCACTTACCCAAGTGCTCAATATCATCAATTCTGGCGTGACACCAGACGCAGCGGATAGTAGCGAAACAGATGGTGAGAAGAAAGAAGTTAACGCCAACCCCGCTACTAACAACACTCAGGTGGATGGAAAACAAGATCAGCTGCCTTCAGCACAAGATCAGGCCCCGGTTGGATTAGGCTCCGGCTTAGCTTCCTTGGATGCCAAGAAACAAAGACCGAAATCGAAAGCTGCGGCTTGAGTGTTGAAACTTTTTGTTAGATTGGCCAGAGGATAAATAATTTATTTGAGATAGGGAGGAAACTCTCTAATTGGCCAATAATGAATGACACTTCTGGGTCCATTTGAGTAAAGAGTTCAGCTTAGTTTTAGCAATTGGCTGCTAAAAATTAGTTTTAGATGGGCCAATGCAGTACAGGTATTCCATTATTTCAATCCTTTCCCAATAATTAGGGTCGTTCAAGCTTGAGCGCATTTTTATTTTATTGAGTCAGTTATAATGTTGGTAGTACATCTGGGTTCGTTTGTACTGTTATGTAATATGATATGATCTTCATCTCATATTACCTTAATGTGCCAAGCTTAGCAATTTAAAGGCAGTGTCTGTTCTTTCAACCTGCTAATCCATATATGAAGTTGCGTTAGCTGGTTTTATTAGTTCATTTGGCAGCTTGTTGTATAATGGAAGCTTGGGATTCGGAAGTTCTATTTGGTTTTGTAGATGGAGGTAGGGGTTGCCTATGTTCAACCACTTTTTAGCATGGGTTAGATCCCCGCCCAACATTACGTAGGGCGGCCCAACGTTACCAAGTGGTCCTCTATGATATTTACTGGCTTTTGTTGGGTCAAATCTCTGTCCAACGTTACCTAAGGCAGTCCTCAGTGATATATATACTAGCTTTTGTTGGGTTAGATCCCCACCCATTGTTACCTAAGACGGTCCTCAATGATATATATAGGCTTTTGTTGGTCAGATCCCCGCCCAGCGTTACCTAAGGCATTCTCCTCAGTCACATTGGCTTTTGTTGAGTTAGATTCCCATCCAACGTTATCTAAGGCGGTCATCAATGATATATACTGGCTTTTGTTGGGTCAGATCTCCGTCCAACGTTATCTAAAGCGGTTTTCCATTTCCATTAAATCCGGGGTTCGAATTGTAGTTTTGAAAAACATTCTCAGACGGATCTGGCACAAGTCCTCTAGAAGGGGGTGCCAGAGAGGGTGAGAACCTCGTTGCACTCGGACTCTATCGCACCACGAGACACTGCCAATGAGTCAAGTTGTTTGGAAATGTAGCCTCAATTGGATAGTAAATTCTGTCCAAAACTAAATATGGGCAAGAAACCGGTAACAAACAAGTACCGACACTAAGATAGTCATCAGTGATATGCACTTGATGTCTATTCCAACCCTATTGCACACCCTTTTCCTTTTAACCGCTACCCTAGTGGCCCATCCCCGTTATGCAACAAAGTTATGAGTTGCCCCCACAATTTACATGAGTTGCCCCCACAATTTACAAGAGTTCATTACGAGACCCGGTGGGGGTGATAAATTTATTTTAATCTCCATTTATTTTTATGAGATTGAGGAATCAAGGTTTTTTTTTTTAAGAATTTGTCTGTTTTTTATATATATATATTTAGAAAATACTCATTTTTAGTATTTTCCAACCTAATTTCTATTAAAAATATAAAACATTCTAATTAAAAAAGATATAATATAATGATCTACTAAAAATTCAATTTTAAATATTAGTTTTTAATAATTAAAAAATTAAACTTATTTACTAAATATATAAATAAATCTCTAGTTACGGGCCAAAATCAATTCTTTTTCTAATTTTTAAATACTATATAATTGATAATATATAATGTTATGCATGTTTAAATTTTTAATAAAAGGAAATAAGTTTATTTCAAGATTAGAGTTATTATTATTATTATTATTATTAGTTTAATATAATTTTTTGAAATTTGAATCCACGAAAAAAAAACACAATTAAAATATTTTTTCTACATGCTATTTGAATTAGAGAAAAAAAAATTATCAAATAAATATTCATTGAATCCATTATTGTGCTCCCAAAAGCAGAACAAATGTACACACAACACCAATGAACGGAATTACACAAAAAGACACCAAGATATTTACGTGGTTCGAAGAGAAGAAGTTCCCCTACATCCACGGACCAATCACTAAAATACCCAAGTGTTACAAGTGAATACCTCACTATCACACTACAAAAACTCTCACCAATGTGTCACTCAACAAATACGATGTGACACCCAAAACTCTTCCAAATTCCGATACCACTTGTTAGGAATGGATATCCAGAATGGAGAGCAATCAGTAATAAACCAAGTGTTACAAGTGAATACCTCACTATCACACTACAAAGACTCCAATATGTCATTCAACAAATACAATGTGTTACTCAAAACTCCCCCAAATCCCGATACCACTTGTTAGGAGTGGATCTACAGAATGGAGGGAGAACTCTCTCGTTATATAGAGTTACAAAATATCTCCCGACTAAATCTAATTTAAATAACCAAATCAAATATAATCCAAATAACCAAATCAAATCTAATTCATATAACTCATGGTTATCAAATCTGATCCAAATAATCTAATAAAAACAAATCAAAACTTATGACAATTTACTACCATCTCCACCTTGTCATAAGATCTCCAAATTAAATCAAAACTTATAACAATTTACAACATCCATTCGATTCGATGCATAAAGGTAAGCTGGAGTAAAGTTCTTACACATTATAAAGATACCGAACATAGTTTAAAAATGTTAAAAGGAAATTGATAACTTCATAAATTTTGTAAGTTTGGAAGAGATAAAATGTTGAGGAAATTGACGAAAGGCAAAGCAAACAAGGAATAAAGTATACAAATGAAAACCTTTTTTTTTTTTTTTTTTTTAACCCAAATTTGACTTTGCTGCCCTTCCAAGAAAGGGACAATTCAAGAGTTTTTAAATATAAATAATTAAGATTAATTATGTTGTTTTTAATTTTAAATGTTTTAAAATTATGTTTATAAATATTAATTTCACGTTTGATAAAAAAAAAAAAATGCTTTCAAAATAATTGAGCTAAATTTTTTAAAAGTTTATTTAGAATTCAAATGGAAGGCAATAAATTATTGACCATTTAATTTTAAATATGATTAATTTATTTTATGATAAATAAATTTAAATATGAACAAAGCAAAGAATATCTCCACTAGATACTCAAGTTCACATGGAAAAAAATGTGATGTGAGATAGAAACTTTGATTCCATCATAATTTCAGTTTTTTTTTTTTTTTTAATTATGTTTATTTTCTCACCATGAGATTATATATATATATATATATATACATATAGTAGTAGAATTTATAAGCTCATTTTTCACAAATTAAAATTAAAAAAAAAAAAAACTAAATAATTAGGAAAGGAATAGTAGAACAAGTTATTTGATAATAGTAAAATTTCCTTTTTGAAAGGAATAAATTGTTTTCAAAGCATTTTTTTAAAAAAGAACCGTTTAAAAGTAGATCACCAAAAATTATTCTAAAGGTGATCGATCTAAAATCAAGTTATTGTAATTCAACATTTTATAATTACTCACGGTGCAACCAGAAATCAAATAAACTTGTTGGTATTGCATTTGTTGTTCGAACTCTATCAAATTCAACTAAAGATGTCCACGAGACAGAGCAGGGACACGAAACTTTATTCATTCCCATGCCCGTCATTTCATTCTCCATCACCACGAAATTTTCCATTTATTTTGTAGGGATCGAAACGGAGATTTCCCGTATGTTCTTTTTTTTTTTTTTTTCGTGTGTGTTCTCGAACGAGAGATTAGAATCTCGAATGTTCCAACTCAAAAGAAACAATCTTGTTCATCTTTTTCAGTGTCTTTTAGCAAACTTAAGAAACAAGTACTGTTGAGTTCTTGTGAAATTATGCCTTAATGCTCTTGGAAACAACAGATTTTGCTTTCCTTCCTCTCCAGCTTCTTCATCAAACCATTCCTTTCTTCATAAGCTTCATAACCAAAAACACTTCCCACAAAGTGAAACAGAGCTCATAACTCTTTCATCTTTATGTGTTTTATGTCTTCCAAAATGGAACTTCCTTGCTTCTACTTGCAGTTTGCAGAAGAAATGGAAGGATTATGAAGCAACTGTTGGTGGTGAAGGATCTTCTAGTTCATCATTTGTGAGGTTGATACTCAAAACCATATATAAGCTACTCGAAAACCATTCCAAACAGCCTCGATTCGACTATCTTTAACCATTGATATCTATCTCTAGATCCTGTTAAAGAGCCGAAGGCAAGGATTGTGGAATCGGCTGAAGCAGCAAACAATGCAGCGGCCTCGAATATTAGTACAGCGACGACCACACGGTGCTACATCTTCAATCAACAGAAGCATTCCATCACAAGCTAATCACAGCAACCAAGATGAGTATGAGATCAGGGACACTGATTCTCAACTCGACGAGCAATGGCCGAACGACAGAGCGTATGGTGGACGAGGTTGGCTGAGTAGTGAACGACACGCGAGCACTTACGACCTTGTTGACCGAATGTTTTATCTCTATGTTCGAGTTACGAAAGCAAGGGATTTACCTCCAAGTTCAATCACTGGAGGTTGTGATCCTTATGTGGAAGTAAAGCTTGGAAACTATAAAGGAAGAACAAGGCATTTTGACAAGAAACAAAATCCAGAATGGAATCAAGTTTTTGCTTTCTCAAAAGAACGCATACAGTCCTCTGCAGTTGAAGTTTTTGTCAAGGACAAAGAAATGCTCGGAAGAGATGAGTATCTCGGCCGTGTCGTGTTCGACTTGAACGAGGTTCCTACTCGGGTTCCTCCGGATAGTCCATTGGCTCCTCAATGGTACCGATTGGAGGACCGACGAGGAACCGGCAAGGTAAGAGGAGAAATCATGGTTGCTGTTTGGATGGGAACACAAGCTGATGAAGCTTTCCCAGAGGCATGGCATTCTGATGCAGCCTCAGTGTTTGGGGAAGGTGTTCATAATGTAAGATCAAAGGTTTATGTCTCTCCAAAACTATGGTATCTAAGGCTAAATGTTATTGAAGCGCAAGATGTTATCCCAAATGACAGAAACCGTGTTCCCGATGCGTTCGTCAAAGTTCAACTCGGGAATCAGCTACTTAGAACAAAGATCAGCTCAACAAGCACTAATAATCCATTTTGGAATGAAGATTTGGTGTTTGTGGTAGCTGAGCCCTTTGAAGAACAGCTGCTAATCACTATTGAGGACAGAGTACACCCTTCAAAAGAAGATGTTTTGGGGCAGATCAGTCTCGCTCTCGACACGTTCGAGAAACGGCTTGATCATAGGCCAGTTCATTCGCGTTGGTTCAACCTTGAGCGGTACGGGTTCGGAGTTTTAGAAGCGGATAGGCGAAAGGAGCTCAAGTTTTCAAGCAGGGTTCACTTGAGAGGTTCTCTTGAAGGTGGATATCATGTGCTTGATGAATCTACACTATATATCAGTGATCAAAGACCAACTGCAAAACAGCTATGGAAACAACCAGTGGGAATACTTGAAGTTGGGATTTTGAATGCTCAAGGATTGCTTCCTATGAAGATGAAGGATGGGAGAGGAAGAACAGATGCTTATTGTATTGCTAAGTATGGTCAAAAGTGGGTTCGAACTCGAACGATTCTTGACACGTTTAGTCCGAAATGGAATGAGCAATACACATGGGAAGTTTATGATCCATGTACTGTGATCACTTTTGGAGTTTTTGATAACTCCCATTTAGGTGGTGGCGAAAAACACAATGGCAGCAATGGAGCAAGAGATTCGCGGATCGGAAAGGTTCGTATTCGATTATCGACGTTGGAAGCTCATAAAATCTATACTCATTCTTATCCCCTTTTGGTTCTGCACCCCAATGGAGTACAGAAGACGGGTGAGCTGCAACTTTCAGTTCGTTTCACCACCTTATCTTTGGCAAACATGATATACATCTATGGAAATCCATTGCTCCCAAAGATGCATTATATTCAGCCTTTCACAGTGAACCAAATAGAGAATTTAAGGTATCAAGCTATGAACATAGTAGCAACAAGGCTCGGTCGAGCTGAACCGCCTCTAAGAAAAGAAGTCATCGAGTATATGTTAGATGTTGATTCGCACCTATGGAGTATGAGAAGAAGCAAAGCTAACTTCTTTCGAATCATGTCGTTACTTTCGGGAATGATTTCGGTTACTCGATGGTTTCGTGAAGTTTGTAATTGGAGGAACCCTGTCACATCTGTGCTCGTGCACGTTTTGTTCCTTATCTTGATTTGGTGTCCAGAACTAATACTTCCTACTATTTTTCTATACATGTTCCTCATTGGTATATGGAACTACAGGTTTAGGCCAAGACACCCATCTCACATGGATACCAAGCTCTCCTGGGCTGACGCAGTGAGTCCAGATGAGCTCGACGAAGAATTCGACACGTTTCCAAGTTCTAAACCGAATGACTTGGTTCGACTAAGGTATGATAGATTAAGAAGTGTTGCAGGTAGGATTCAGACGATTGTGGGGGACATAGCAACACAAGGAGAAAGGGTTCAATCTTTACTCAGCTGGAGGGACCCTAGAGCCACCAGCCTTTTCATAGTGTTCTGTCTTGGCGTTGCTGCTGTGCTATATGCTACTCCTTTCAGAGTGGTGGCTTTGGTTGGAGGTTTATATTATTTGAGACATCCAAAGTTCCGCAGCAAGCTACCTTCAATTCCTGGCAATTTTTTCAAGAGATTGCCTCCTCAAATAGATAGCTTGTTATGAGTTATGATGTTAACTGTGTCAATATTTAAGTCAAATGTATTCTACTTTGAAGCTTTTATTGTCATTGTCATAACAATAGGGTACAAAATCCATGGCCATGTTTGCTTTTGTAAGAGTTTCTTTTGGCCATGGTTTTGCATCATAAAATACTAAAATTTGCAATAAAATTATGAATTAAGCTTGTTTGGCTAAGTGTGTGATTGAATGTTGCACCCAAGAACTTTCCAATTTGGTCTATTTTCTCTTTCAGATTCATCAGTAATAGTTGTATTATTTCTTTCAATTTCACCGATTAGAAGTATCTAGTTTATAAGAAATTTTTTACCTAACTTCAAAAATAATCCATATATCCATATATAAAGTATGAAAGTGAGAATTTGAATTTGAAGCATATTACCTCAGTAGCACAGTGAAAGTTCAACCATAAAATGTAACGACTAAAGCTCACTAGCAAATATTGTCCTCTATAGACTTTCCCTTTCGAGCTTAACTTTGGTGGAAAAAGTTTCTGTACACTTATAAGAATGTTTCATTCTATTCTACAACTGTGGTGGGATTTCACAATCTACTCTCTTGGAGACCCAGCATACCCATTGACACACCGCCCATTGTCGGCCTCTAATACCATTTATAACAACACAAGCCCACTACAAGTAGTTGTTATCCTCTTTGGACTTTCCCTTTCCCTTTCAGCCCACTACAAGTAGTTGTTATCCTCTTTAGACTTTACCTTTCCCTTTCAGACTTCCCCCAAGGTTTTTATAAAACGCATCTGCTAAGGGGTTTCCAGACACTTATGAGGAATGTTACATTATTCTTTCCAATGTGAGATCTCACAGTAAATCTTTTCAAATAGTTCCCTCAGTATTTCATCAGCTAGAAGACAGTGATCGCAATTGAAGAAAAATTACATACCATATCACTATCAGAAGTCAAAGGGAGCTACATGACGCAAAATTTGATGAATAAAGTTCACTGCAAAATTCATTGCGAGACATAATTTCAAATCTAGAATCCTCATAACAAAACATGAACAAGAAGATTGTTGGAATCAAGTCAACAAGAAAAGTATTGGCACCGAGGAGAAAATATCTAGAAAACAAGCTCATGCGGTTTCATGCCAGACTTTAGAGAAAACCTTGCAGCTAAGTAGGTCTTTAAATCTGAAACTGCCTCAATGGACTTTAGCAGAGCTGAGTCCACGGCCTTCTGATCATCCTTTTTGTCCTGTGGGAGTGCGCTTTTTTCCTACATGTAACAATGGTGGCAAGAAATTAGGATAAAGAAATTATAACAGTCCAAGTACTAGAGCCAAAAATGATGGAAAACAGCTACAAACCTCCTTCTCTGCCTCGAAAAACTCTCCTTCTCCCTTCTTTTTCTTCTTCTGAACTTCCTTGGAGAAATATTTGTCATCAAACTTCTCCACATTGACTCCTGCAAGGTCCACCTTGGTGGAGGTCGCGATCACGTATGACTGATTCACACGCCTCAATGGAACACCATTGACCTTGAATGGTCCTAAAATGACAAACTTTAAACTCAGATAATCCCTAGCAGGTTCAAGAATTGGAGATTAAAAATCAAAGACATTGGCTAATCACTATTTTATATGCATCTTTCTCCCTGAATATAAAACAACAATCCACCAAACTCCTCCGAAAAGCAATAGATAAAGCATACGTAGATCAGAAACTTATGAATATTGGCAGGGCATATTGGCAGAATGCAAGGCATGAGAAGTTTCAATATTAATCGGTTGCGAGGTTAAACTATTAATGCTGCCAAAATGCAAAACCCCAAGAATACTACTTTTAGTTCTCAATGGTAAAGGTTATGCAGTCGACACATTTAAAATCATGTGTAAAACTAAGGCACAATGCAAATCTAACACAAGTTCACAATGAATGTAGAAAAAATAAAACTCAATTTTCATGAAAAGATAATAAAACACTTCCCATCCCCCAACACAAAGCGACGGTACGTAAAAAATCACAAGGAAAAGTGATCAGAGAAAACCGCCAAGCCTCACCAGTGACTAAGAGCAACCCAGATGGAAGTTGCTTCAAGAACACAACTCTCTTTCCCTTGAACCTTCCAGTAAGAATGATAAGCACGGTTCCAGGTGTAATGCTAGACCTGCAAATAGTACAAAATTGACAAACTAAGTTATGAGTACACCCCACATAGAATTCATTGAACTGAACCAAATGTTTATTATTTGGAACATGATCAGCATTACTACACTTTAAGCAGTCCACACCATCTGAAACCCGAACAATCAAATCAAGGTGTAAGAAAAGTCTTATCGTTTAAGGCACTTATTTGAACGTAAAAATCCCCACTTACTCATAGGTATAGCATGAACTTCATTTTTTCTAATTGCAGTTTTCTTTTTAATCTCCTTCACTATCGGGCGCGACACTACCCCGTTTATATTGTAATTTCGTGTAATCAACTAACCTGGCTCCTATCCCCCCAAAAACTCAAATCGAGGTTTTACTGAACCCACAGAATACTCCGATTTCTCAGTTCCCAACCACAACAAAATTAAACCACATCAAACAGATACGTTCCAAGACACTGCAATAAACATCCAAAGAAAGAACAATGAGAGAGATCGACCTAAGTTTGGTGGGCTTAGCCTTGCGCTTGTTGACAAGTGGTTTCTTGACATCGTCAGCAGGGTAAAATTTCGGCGGCTTCTCAGCTGGTGCGTCGGTCTTAGGCTGGGCATCGTGGCGAGGGAAGACACCTCCATTTTTGGCCTTGATTGCCCAAAGACCTCGCTTGTGGTACATCTTCGACCTCGAATATTTACCAACCCCTCGAATGAGATCGGGGTTTCTGCTAACTCGTGCTGTCTTCGGAGCCATTGATGAATTTCTGAGAGTTCGGCGGCAGCAGCGTCGTCTCCTCTCCTCCTACTCGCCGAAACGCTTCAGGCATTCAAAGCTGCAGACAAATATATATTCGATATGAAACCCTAAAATGAATGGGCTTTTTTTTTTCTTACAAAAAAAAAAAAAAAAAAAAAAAAAA
>NW_019268520.1:1427780-1484885 GCF_002738365.1 Cucurbita moschata | reverse complement strand
AAAAAAAAAAAAAAAAAAAAAAAAAAAAAAAAAAAAAAAAAAAAACAAGGCCTTAATCTTTTTGGGCCTAATCATGGGTAAAATTGACAAAACTAATAAAAATATAATTTACATTTTTAAATATAATTCCTATTAAAAAAATATAAAATATTTTAATAAATTCATTAATATTCCTTAAATTTCAATAATATAATTTTTTTTTGTGCGATCACATTATTTACTTATTTACTAAATAAGTAAATAAATGATATATATTGAGACAAGAATGCGGATTAAAAATTTATCATTCAACCCTAAGCCTCGTTTATTTGCCGTAAATCATAATGAAATCACTTTAAATATAAATATATTTACTCATGTATTGTTTATTAACCGTTGTTTTCCAAGATAATAAAAAAAATGTTAAATAATGTTCAATTTTTTGCCAGCTAAAATATAAACTAAATAATATGTTACAAAAATATAAAATACAAATTACTATAAAACATTTACGTTCAATCCAATGTTATTTTCTTTCGGGATAAAAAAGATTTATATTTACATTTTATCTTATATTAAAATAACACGAATGAATTTGATCATAAATTTAAAATTATTTGTAATAAGACAGTGAATTCCACACAACAATTAAACTTTCAAAGTTAGGGTTTCGTCTTTATGTTAATTTTTTTTTTTTTTTGTCTGTACGTTATTTTTATTCTACCTCGTATTTTATCGTCGGATGTAATTGGTTTGAAATTATATTGGTACCAACGTACTAATTAGAATACTCAACTAAGTTTATCAAATTTTAAAATTTAAAATAAAATGAACAATAAAAGTATTTATTTTGTAAAAGTTCAAATACTACAAACCTTTTAAAAGTTGAAGACAAAATATAATATAATTTAAAATCAACTAAATAAATATTGAAAAGTTGAAGAAACTCAAAATTGCATAATCAAAATATAATTTAAACTTATATAAAAACGTTAATTTATATTCTTAAATTTGGCTCATCAAACTAATAATTATATCAATTTAAATTTTAATAGGTTTAAGTTATTTATTAATAATTTATAATTATTTTTCACTTAGATCGTAACATTCAACAACATTATTATTCTCTCACAATTATACCAAAAATTGCAAAATATATATATATATATATATAATTTTTTTTTTTTTTTGATTAATTATATTTACCCATTTAATACACATCTACGAAAAGAAAGAAATTTACCCCAGCAGCCACCTTCCTTTGCTTTACTCACGGCCACCGTAGTCGCCGCCCACTGCGCCGCCGTATACAGTCCTCCGACGTCCGTGCCATCTCCGGCGATTCGGTTGCTTCTTGTTATATTAATAAATCGATGAATCAAACCGACCGGTTCGGTCTTTTATTGTCAAAACCGTGAAAATTGGTTCGATTCACCTTTAACCCGGTGATGGTAAATTTACCAACATTGTAGGGACAATTCCGTCAATATTGAAAGAAACTGCCACGGTGTTTTCGGTTGCACGTGTCGACACGTATGATCTTTCTAATATTGGCGCTGACAATTTGGCGCCAGTTTTAATTTCCCGCGCCTCTTCTTCTTCGCCTACTTCAATGTCAGCTAAACCCTAAACTCCATCCATTTTCATCACTGGAAATCTCTGATTTTCTGAAGTGCGTCGGAGTCCTTCGCTTTCCGGCGTGAAGGTTTTGGTTCCGAGGAATAAAAGAATAAAATGTTTTACTCGCACACGCTGTTGGCTCGAAAGACGCCATTGGGGACTGTGTGGTGTGCTGCTCATTTGCAGCACCGTCTCAACAAGAAAGACTACGAGAAGACTAAAATTCCTGTCGTCGTCGGTCAGTATCCGATTGTTCATTTTGAATATCCGATGGTTTTTTTTCTTGTATTTTCCCAGTTCGATCTGAAGTTCTTTCTTTTTTCAATCAAATTGGAGAAAAATTGTTGGGTTTTCCCTTTAGGATTTCTAAAGTGATTGAAAATCTCAAAGATTCGCCATGGCGATTTTCCATTTGTATCTTCAAGGTGTTGGTTTTCAAGTGCATGTATGAGTTTTTTTAATTTTAAGAGTGACTGATATATGATTCTTGTCTGGAATGGATATCTTTTGTAGATGCCATTATGTTTGGTGAAGTACCGCTTGCCCTGCGGACGTCGAGCTACCTTCTGTTAGGTGTTGTGCGGATTTATTCAAAGCAAATCGACTATTTAAAACATGATGTTGATGTTTTAGTGATGGAGTTACGAAAAATGCATACGCAAGCTTCGGCGAAACTCACTTTGCCTGAGAATGCTTATCAGGCACCGTTTCATTCTATCACTTTGCCTGAGACTTTTGATCTTGATGCTCTGGAATTGGACACTGATATTTATTACGATGGGTAATGGAATTAGATTCCCCAACTTCTTGATTGATTTGAAATCTCTCTGACAATGATTTTGTTCCTACAGGATTCCAGATACTCATCTCAGGAGTGAGGAAGAGATCACTCTAGCAGGTTTAACACTGATTGCCTTTCACATGTACCCCTACCCCAACTGAATATGTAGGGACCTAGAAACCAACTAAACTTTTTGCATTGCAGATCAAATTTCTATTGGAAGAGATGCTTATGTTGCTATAACTTTCGACGAGGTTGCTTTTTATCTACATTAGTAATTGTCAAGTTTTTTTCTTTGTACTTTATCTATGTTGATCATCGTGATTAAAATTACTTACTTTTATACATAGGACGTTATGCTGGATTTATCACATCTTGGAGAGGATCCTGATTTGGGTTTCAGGCCAATGGAAGAGGAGTAATCTCCCTGATTCTGATGCCCGGTCTCTTTTTCTTGGTCAATTATTGTACCACAACCAGGCTGACTGTTTATATTTTGTCTGCAGCGTGATCTCTCCTCCCGTGGATACTACTATGAACGTTGAAGGCACAGTCGGTAATGAAGATATACTTAACATGAGACTTGATGAGCACAATGTGCCACAAAGTTTTCCAGGAGTAGAAGTTTCGGATCCTATGGATGTTCAAGATTTTGGTCCAAGTAATCAGAGAATGCGTGAAGATGATAACTTGTCACAAAATGTTCCAGAAATTGAAGTTCTACGAGAGGCGGTCCCTGATTTAAGTCCAAGAGATGTTCCTATGGTGTCTTCACTAGGTGGTGATGACATGTCTGAATCACACCGTCTTGTAGATGAGAATATAAGTCAGGAAAATCTCTTACCAATCATGGAAGATAAGATGACTCTTCCAAGAACATCATTACCATTTGAGCAAAGTGCAGGACTTCCAACTTCTGCTACTTCTCAAGAGGCACTTGATATGATCGATACGCATATTTCATTTAGTAAGTTCAGTTCTAATTACTCCATATTTTGAGTTGAATCTAATTGGTGGTAAATAGCTAACGATATTTTGTTTTTGGATGCTTTCTTCCGTGTGTTGCAGGACAATCTCCTGAGGAACTTGTTCTTCAACCCACTCCTCCACAACCGCCAAGGCCAAGATCAAGAAAGAGAAAACAGTTATTTGACAAGTCTACTGTATTGACTAACAAGTATGTTTGTGATATCTATCATTTAACTTTGTGTTTATTGTAACCATTTATTGATCTAGAAAGTTGTGTTGCAGGTTTATGAAAAAGGCTCTCGAAGATACTAGTGATTTGTTGCGTGAGAGGAGGAACGCTCCAAGCTCTTCTTTGGAGGTATGGAAGTTCAACAACAGGTTGAGAAAAGAAGACGTTTTCTATCATCCTCACGTCACTGGTAAGTGATTTTTTGGTGTATTTTGTTTTTCTACTTGTTTATGCGTTCCTTTAATATCTGAAAGAAATCGAAAATCTTATGCAGGTCTTTGTCATGATCTATGTGATATTTTTCATGTGAACTACATTGCTAAGAAATGTCGTGCAACATCCTTGGAGGAAGCTTTCGGGGATCCTGGGGATGCGAGAAACATTGCTTCGACGAGTGAAACTTTCTTAGGCCAAGCAGATGCTCCATCTCCAGCTCCAGAAGCTGCTTCTCCTCCACATTCTGGAATTCCACCCTCCGTTGATCCTGCTAGAAACATTGCTTCAGCAGGTGAAATTTTTTCGCCCCTTGTACCATCTGCCCCATCTCCAGCTCGAGAAGCTGTTCCCTCACCACATTCTAGAATTCCATCCACTGTTGATCCTGCTTCTGCTTCCTCTCCTGGAGTGGAGATTGAACATCTTCGTGATGTTGAGGGCAATCGGGGGGACGATACCTTGGCAGATTTAATTGCTTCTCCAACAAGGTTCATGCCTTCTCCTAGGCCTTCTGAAGGCTTAGGTTCACCATCAGTAATGATTGGATCTACTGGAATGCTGTCAACACCTGGACAAGCATCAACTGAACCTTCAAGATCCATGTTTGAAACTCCCGGAACAATGGACGAGGGACTGGGTGCAGAAGATATTACACTCTCGGATATTCCGGAACAGAGAAGTCCTGCAGACGAGGTAGGTTTTTCTGTTAATACTATTGCTTCATATTCTTCAGTAAGTTACCACTAGAATTCGATCTTCCTTCTTTTTATCAGCAGAAAAGAGGACAGTGCAAGCATGAGTTCAATGTCCTAAAAAAACTTCACATATTACTGATTTTATTATCAAACGTGAATTCACAAATTATGTTATATTACTGCCATAAAAAATGTGAGTTAAAGTAGTGTTGATTAAACCATTTAAAAATTTCTCTGAACATTTCTTCATTCTTCAATTCAGATGTGAAAATTGTAAGCGCAGTGAAGTTCTAACTTGTTGAGATATTTATTGTAGGATCTTTATTTCCTGGAAGCAGATAGCTCACCAGCTGGTAGATCAAGTAATGCTGTACTTCCTGTTATTATTCAGTTGTTTCCTTAGTTCTATCTCTTGGGTGCATTATATAACTTGGATTCTGTTTTGGTGTTGGGGGTAATGTGCTTCTACAGGGTCTCAGGGAACTCAAGGTGTCGACTCATTGTCCGTGAGAACGAGGTACTTTTCTATCATTTGCTTTCCGACCCTTTTCATTAATCATAGTGTAATTTAGAAAAATAGTGAGGGAGGCCAAGAGCCACAAAATTGACCAAGTCTACAGAAAGTTGAATGTTTTGAGTACTCTAAATGGCTCGTTATAATTGTCCCTCTTTTGCGTTTAATGTAAACAGGGCTGTAGGTCGGTATCTAAGGAGTCTTTCTCCTATAAAATCAATCTCAGATGACTCAACCCAAGAACTCTCTTTGAATGACATTCTGGAAGGAAAAAGAAGAAAGCTAAGTGCACGGATGTTCTACGAGACACTGGTAACTTTTTCAAAACTTTGGAAGATTATTTGCAACTCTCCCCCTTCCCCCACCACATATAGCTTAAAAGTTTGCTTTATTTTATTGACATTAGGTTTTGAAGAGCTATGGACTTATTGATGTGCAACAAGATGAACCTTATGGGGACATCCGTTTGAAATTGACTCCAAAGCTTTCTATGGGTCAAATATAGCACTCACTATATATTTGGCTAAGGTGTGCATTGTATTTACTGGTAAGGATCTTACTGCGCCTCCCTTTGTTGTCTATTCTTCTTTTTTCTTCTCTCCATTGATCTGTTTGGTAGGATCTTGCTGATCTTTAGAGTGAAACCTTGTTTATGCTGCCTATGCTGAAGCTGAATCTTCATGTAGGTTAGGTTGCAGACGATGTCCGACCTCGAGGTAGTTCTTTATGTAAATTTTCCAAGTTGCAAGAGGTGGAAAGTGCATTTTGCTCATCAGTGTACCAACCAAATTTTGACGCCTGTATAGATATGCATGGTTTAGTAGGAAGATGTGTAGTGCCATTATATTAAGGCTAATCATCTCTATTTTGTAAATTATATCAGAATTAGTACATTTCCCACCTGTAGAGACTTTTCGATTTGACTTTTTAAGTGCTTAAAAACACTTTTTTAAAGCATTGAGAAAGTCGATCTAAGTGGTTTTGTAGATTTTGCAAATTACAGTAAAGACCATGTAAGCTATAGTGAGGTAGCTCAAGTATTTACTACTTGTAGTGATGATGTAAGCTCAGCCTGTTCTACAAAACTTGTATGAACTTTGCCTGATTGTATGCATTCAGATAGGAGCATCTTGTGAGCTCCAAATGAAAATTGAATTGAACGTTCTTGATCGCTTATGATTACAGGGCACTGCCTGCCAAGTTTTCACTCCACATGGGAAAAGAAGAATTAAAGTATTGCCCACGTAGCTATTATGTATTGGCTAAATATTGGTAGCCGCTCAATTCTCTATAATCTCTACAACTGATTGTTGGAACCACTTTCATTGTTCTCTCAGGCTAGGGAAGTCTTTGTTGTATTTTTAGATTCAAGACAATCCCATCTAGGCTAAAATAGATGAATGTTGTTTAATTGTTCAATGGTCGATCTTGAGGATATAATGCTTTATTAATTGAGTTACGAGCAAGTTATCGTAACAAGAATGAATTAAACATGGAACAAATTGTTCAAACATAATGCATAAAGATTTGATTTATAGACTTTTTTACCACGAGCTTTTCTTAGGTTCACATTGTAATTTTTTTATATATAAATATTGGTTACAAAAGATTTTAATTGATGGAGTTAATATAACACATGCAGAAGCAATTTGGATCTTAGGCACTCTTAGAACATCAATTATAGTAAATATTTAGCATGTTCATAAGTATTAAAACTCTAAGGTTTTTGAGTACGAACCTTGTGTTTGCGGTCAATAGGAATCTTATTTTTCCCTAAAAGTGGGTAGGAGTGAATTCCATCTTGCACCCACGTCCCCAACCATTCACCCAGTCTTACCCCTGAAATGGGAGGCTTATTGAGTTGGCTAACTTGAACCACTCTCACCCATGCCCGCGAACTTGAACCACTCTCACCCATGCAAATCCAAGGATAATTTCGAATAAACAAGAGTTCATGGTTAACTCAGGATTAAGATCGAGTTACCTAGGTCATCGAATGAAAAGAAAATCAGTCTAAACGACATTATAAAGCACGAGTGATTTTATTCATGGGGCGTTCTATGCAATAACATTTAAACAATTATTAGTGTAGAAATTGTTAATTCTAACGATAATACTATAATCTTTTTTTTTTTGTCGTCGAAAAAAATGGATACTTTTGAAGGAACTTAAAACTTTAGTTTTTTTTAGTTAATTTTTAATAACTTAGCCATAAATATTAATTAACAATTGGGCTCCATTTAATAATTATTTATTTTTAAAAAACTTTTTAAAAGTTAAACTTATAAATATTCCTCCATTCACTTTTGAATTTCTTATCTTTGTTATTTAATCCGTATTTTCAAAATCTAACTTTTAGATTTGAAAACTAAAAAAAAAAAAAAAAAAAAAAAAAATTATGGGTAAATTTTTTTAATTTTTAATAGTAAACCGGAAGAATTAAAAATAAATCATTATCAAACGAGCCGAAAATCGAACCCTTCGTCGGTTCGGTTCGTGGTTTTAGGCAAAAACCGAAAAAAAACTGAACTGATAACCCAATTTCGGCGGCTCCATCCTTCCTCCTTCCCTTCCCTCTCGTTAAACCCTTTCCGTTTAAATCCTTAAACCCTTCCCAAGTCGTCGATTCCTCAATGTCATTCCTTTTCTAGCTTCTCCTTTTGCAGTCCAATTACAATGGCTGTAGATAAGGAGAAAGTAGCCGAAGAATCTGTTACCAGTCGTTTGTTCAAAATTATTCTCAGCTGGGACTATTTTCGACTCCTCAAGGATTCCAAAGTTGGATTACTTATACTCAATTCTCCGCTGTTTATTTATGGTTTTTGATTTTGGCTTCGTTTTGTTTACTTTTGATCTTCTTAATAGCAAAAACGCAAGGATGATGGAGGTGCAGCGTCATTGGGTTTAAAGGAAGTGAAATCTTCATATAAAGATGTCGACGATTATATCTCTACTTTTGAGCCGCTTTTGTTGGAAGAAATCAAGGCTCAGATTATTCAGAGGAATGACGACGAAGATGGTATTTGTTTCCCTTATGCATTATATTAGGTCGGAAAACTGTTGAATAAGGAACTGCAAAAAGAAGAATTATCCTTTTACGTTTTCTGGTTTGAGGTTGTATGATTTGTAATACTCCTCTGTATCACATTTTTTTTACATTTTAGCACTTGGGATTTGCAGCGGCGGATTGGAAGTTCAGGGCGATCATGGACTGCAGTGAAGTTAATGGATTTCACTTCCCAGAGATAGTGTATCTCAGAGACGAGGACATAAAAGATGAAGATGGCGAAAAGGCTGAATTCCTATCACCAAATGATCTTTTGCTTCTCTCCAAGGAGAAGGTGAATGGACAGAAAAAATTGAGTCTAATCTACACAGAGTTTGAAAAAGAAACAGGAAAATTAAATGGGGGAATAGAACGAGCATATAGCTAGCTAACATTTGCAAATGATATCTTCATGTTTAATTCTGTTCTGAATCCTCCCTGGATGCTTGAATTTGTATGGTTATTAAAATTGGTTTGTAGGTTTTAGTTCTTTTTATGGTTGACATCCATGTATGTAATGCAGTTTCAGGAAAATGCAAAACTACCCACCACATATGCCTTTGCATTAGTGGAAAGTCGCCAACATAGTAAACTCAGGCTTAGAATGTATTTGGCTGGAGAAGTCACACATAAAGGCGTAGAGGCAATTGTATCTTCTCCAAGGCTTCTGAAAGTGCGGTCTCATATTACTTCTTCCAGTAAAGATGGAATATATATTTACAGTTTAAAGGTAAAAGTTTCCCCTGATTAGTACTTTCTGAAAGTTTCTGCAGAGTTTTTTTTTTCCCTTCTCGTTGCTCGTTTTTGTTGTTGATGGTTCCTGATGTTTCTAAATGCTCATGATATCTCTCTCTTATGCTTATAGTAACTATAATGGTTGGAGAAACTTGTATAGTTTTTCAAGGTCGGGCCCTCACCCAATATTCATCAATGAAATTTGTTTCTTATAATTCTTTTAAAGCCCAAATTAATTTGTTGTACTATATACTATAATATATTCTTGCCTTTTCTTTTATATTTTCTTAAAGAAAGTAGTTCGTAAAAAGAATTTCTGTGATTGTTTTAGTACCAAAGAGTATTTCAATTCTCTAGTTACTTCCTCAATCTTAAGTTGTTTATTTGATTTATTAGTGTTGATACTGACAACGAAATAGTTCTCTTGGTTGTGGTTAGCTTTCTAAGCAAATTTGTTGATTTTGCAGATTTGCAGCTTATCGACTATCATTCGTGAATATATAGCATTGTGGTCTATTAGTTCTTTACCTTTTAGGGATATGATACTAGCAGCTGCTGATAAGAATACTGGTGAAGATCAAGCCTGGAAAATTTCCAGACCATTGCAGGATTATATGCGAGAAAACCTTAATGAATCTCAACAGGCAGCTGTACAGGTCAGTAAGTTGCAGTTGTGATGAAGCCAAGTAGTAGTTCTGTGTCTGGTGTTTATTTTTCCCTACCATTGATGGTTTATTATTCTAAATTCATGACTCAATTCAAGTTCCTACCCCCCCTCCTGCTCTCTGATTTTTTTTAACCTTTAACAAGCTTCATTTATATCGTCTATTTTCTGAACATATATCATTCTTAATTGCAGGCTGGTCTGTCGCGTAAACCCTTTGTTCTCATACAGGTTCATCTTATTACATTTGTGTTCCTTTTATCTATAAGTTTACCTACTAAGAAATGCTATTGACCTGTTGAAGTTTGTATCAGTTCTTTCTTTTATGGCGATTCATCTTTAGCTGATATTGCCCTTGTTGTCTTAGAATTCAGTTTTACCAACTTCATAGAATCCCAAAATAAGGAAATAAAATTTATTAGATGCTTTTGGATTGGGGATGCTTTTAATTGGCAGATTTTTTGGAGTGAACTCATTTACTTGTTAATGTTTTTTTTTTTTTTTTTTTTGGTGAAGTTTTCTTAGATGTAGATCTGTTATTTGAAACTAGCCTAAGGTGTTCTCACCTCTTTTTTTTTCTCTATTGGACTTTATTCAATCCTTTCACAAATGTGTTTTTTTTTCTTCTGCAAGTGAATAATGCGTTATTTCTTATTCATTCGTTTCTTAACAAGAAAAATAATGAAGCTTTATTTCTATTTCTTTCACATAAAGCGAAATTGAAACACACATTTCTAGAACCTTTACTTCCATTCACAAGCAACTAAAGGAACCGATGTCTGATATCAATACACCATGTTCATTTCCTTGTTCTTTTCTTTGGTGGTTATAATTAATGACAGTCCATATCAAGTTCTTCAAACAAGGTCTCTTTTTTAGTCTATATGACTCTTTGGTTCAGTATATTTGAGAAACATGTACAAGTTGCAGACTTGCAAAGTATCTTCATGACGATATTACTACTTTGAAATTACTGAGTTCTGACTGTATTATTCCTTCTAGGGTCCTCCAGGAACAGGGAAGACACAGACCATCCTTGGGCTTCTTAGCGCTATTCTGCATGCCACACCAGCAAGGATGCACTCCAAGTAAAAGAAACAGAAAATTTTATCTTCCAACATTGCTCAGTCTTACAGTTTTCTAAATGCATCTTTGTTCTCTAATTAACGCCTTTTCTCCTGTGTAGGGTTGGTTTGATTGAAACAAGGCAGGGGTCAGAATTACCTGTGAGGGAAAAGTATGTCACGGTTATTACACCTCTTGTTCATCATCTGTGACTGTGTACGAAGGATAGGGTAACTTTGTGGCGTCATTTGATGTACATATAGTTTCCTTTGAAGCCTATGTTTGTATTTGCAACTGTTAAGATTCCTCGGAGAAACTACGCATTTCTTTACGTAACCTGTTATGATTTTTAGTATGGATAGTGCGTTAGCATGCAAACACATGGACACTTGTTCACATATTGTGGCACAATAGATGCATATTAGATACTAATTGTACAGAGTGAATTTGAGTCTGGACACTTTATATCAAACACTTACTAAGTATTATAACAAGGGTAGATATTAATATAGGATAAAGATAATAAATTTTAGGAACGAAATACATCGAACTCATTCTAATAATATAATCCAATACAATTCTATTAGAATGTTATATAAGAAATGTATATATTAACAAATGTGTCTTTGGCATGTACATGTCTTAATTTCTAAGTTTCAAAAAATGAAGTATTACCATGTCCGTGTTGTTTTGTTTTCGTGTCTTGTGGCCCGTATTCCAGCTTCTTAGTCCTGTTACTTTCAAAATCTATATAAAAATTATCTGATGCAGATAAATATGTTCTACTTTATGAAAATTAAGCTATCTGTTAAACTTTTTTTTTTTTTTCTTAAAAATTTATTTTTACAGATACGATCACTGGAACCAAGCATCACCTTGGTTAAATGGTATAAATCCTAGGGACAATATAATGCCAGTAAATGGCGATGATGGTTTTTTTCCTACCTCAGGAAATGAACTGGTAAGCTGACACATATACGTTGTATCTATCTAACCCCAAGTTGCGGATCCTTACTTTATTTCCCATGTAGAAACCAGAAGTAGTAAAGTCAAATCGTAAGTATCGGGTTCGAGTGCTTGTATGTGCCCCATCTAACTCTGCTCTTGATGAGATTGTTCTGCGCGTTCAAAACACTGGTAAAATTATATCCCTCCCACCTTCTCTCTTTTCCCTCTCTTCTTGTTCATTACCCAAGTGAACTGTATTCTAATTTGGATTTCATTGACTTGATTATTATGGGGAGTAACTATGAGGGAACTTTACTATTATGTGTCTATTGTGTTTGCATAGGCTAAGCAGGAAGCGATACATAAGTTGTTGTATCTAGATCTATGGCCGACAATCATCCAATTGAATACTTTGGCTATAGTATGTTTGTAATAATATAACGGAAGCCTATTTTTTTGGGTAAGAAACATTGTCCATTATCCATTATAAAAAAGGAGTGAAAAAAGAAAGGGTAGACATAGACATCCTTCCTAACCGAAGTTAAGGGGGACTAGGAACGAGCTCTCCTCTTGGCATTTGTCAACATAGACTGAGTTCGTCATGTAGCTGTGTTTCAAGTTAATTGGAGATGTATAACGAAAGAATATATATATATATATATATATATATATATATATATATATATATATATATATATATATATATATTAGTTCATCTACAATGCAAGTGGGCATGTATCAATATATGCATACATTCTATGGAACGTAAATTCTATGTTGGAAAATATTTGTAGTATGTTATCATTTAGAATCCACGCAGACAAGCTTTTTCTAGCACAAATATATTGTTACTGGCATGTACTTTTTGAAATATGTTGCTTTAATGTTGAATTGGATGTAAGAACAACGACCTCTGTTTTGTACATCTGATCTTATGAGCATAACCATGATTCTTCTTATAGAGAGGCCACTTACTCAGTGTAATTCCTATACACAGTATTGGGTGCTTTGTTGTTGCAACCTAACATAATTTCTGTTTTTCCTCCCCTTTTCTGTATCTGTTGGCAAGTGCAGGCGTACGTGATGAAAATGATCATCCGTACACTCCTAAAATTGTGCGCATTGGACTTAAACCCCATCCTTCCATAAAGGCGGTCTCCATGAAAGAACTTGTACGCATCTGAACATATTTAAAACTACATTGAATATGCTCTCTCTGTCTCTTTTAGATGCGCGCACACACACACTCACCCACTCACTACTCAAACACCCATAAACTGTGTTTTAGGTGCAACTTTTTAGAGCACACACAATGTGATAGCATCAAGACATAAAAAGAAAAAAAATTCAACTGGTGAAGACTACAAGAGGTTCATTGTGAAAATGTTGTGATAAAAATGATGCAAAAAGGTTGAAACTGATACCACTAAAATATGATCATAGAAACCACTGTCATCACAGAAAGTCGTATCTGATTATTCCTTGATCTTCAGAAATTGAGGAAAATCAGGAGAAAGTTCTTGCCATGGTCAAATTGATTGCAACTTTCTGTTGGAATGTGTTTCTAGAATAAGATTCTGATGCTTATATCCAGTGTGTGAGGTTATGTAACTTACAAATTTTGCATACTTAATGATCTTGAAACATGTAAAACACATCATTGCCTGTATATAATGATTTCTACATTCATGTTAGATGCATATACACCATTCCCAAAAAGTGAAACTAGCAAGATAAGAAGAGAGGAAAAGAGAGAACAATATTAATTTCAAACTAGGAGAAAGATAAGAGAAGAGGAAAAGAGGGAGCAATATTGATGATTAAGTTGGTTGACATACGTCACCTTTACAGGTGGAACAGAAGAAAAACAATATGAATACGGGTAAAGACAAAAGTGGAGCTTCAGGGACAGATTTGGACAGTATCCGTTCTGCGATTCTGGATGAGAGTGTTATTGTATGTAATATTCTCCTTTCATTAAGCCTTATGTGTAAGCTCACGACATCTTTCCTCCCTCAGTTTCGTTAACTTTTGGCAGGTTTTCTCCACACTCAGTTTTAGTGGTTCTTCTCTGTTTAGTAAATGGAACCGGGGTTTTGATGTTGTTATAATAGACGAGGCTGCCCAAGCTGTAAGTGGTTTTAAATTTCCAGCGTTGCTTTAAGTCTAATTTTCATATTAGATATTGGCATAAGATCTTTCCAGATTGTTGTAGATAAGTCTTTACCTCTTATTAAATCTCTTATGGTAGGAAATTCTCTAACTATTTTTCCATTGGCGTTAATTGCAATTAGAAAGGTCGCAGATATGAGTTGACTCCAGATCGTGGGTTTGGATCAAATGTAACTCCTTTTTGGACTGTAGGGGCAGTAGCATCCTTTCCTCAATTTGGATCTCCATTTTCAACCCATTGTCAAATTGGCTCTCGACACCTTTCCATCATACCATTTAAAACCGCTTCCAATACTTCAAATTGATTCCAAGATTATTTCACTGTTTTAGTTTGTTGTTAAGCTGAAAACGCCTCATACAATTTTCGAAACAACTGTCATTGTAACTTAATCCAGCTCCAATAAGATTTTTTTTTTTCCTTTGACCCAACAAAATCAGGACAAGATAGAGCCTCCCCACTTGGGCATGTTGCTTTCATGGAGGTCATATCTTCTTTCGAAAACTTTTTAGTTTCTAGGTACCTGTCAACTCAAAAGCAGCTGATAATCAGGCTTTTCTCCGTTGAAGATTGGCATCTACAAAGGAGAGAAGCTATTCCCATGAATGCTTTCCCCTTACCCTCCACCTTGGAATAGTGTCCCCCATTGACTCCAATGATCACCTCATCTCTTCTATCATTTCACTACGCTTTCCATATCTTCTCCATACCCTGGTCCATCTCATCTTCTTTCTGCTTCAACCTTGTTCCTTTGCACTTCGAACACCAAAAGTTCTCTCATGCAGTCCTGATTTCTTTTCTCACATCCTCAATGTAACTCTTCATTTTTGTCCTAGCTTTCATTTCCTGGAGGCCAATCTAATAAGAATCAAGTAGTAATTTCATTAAATATTAAGATAACAGTACTCCTTGAGAAGAATTTCTGAACTATCTATTTCTTCCAAAACATCGGCTTAAAATTTTTACATTGTTACTTCGCTTCTTAAATTTTAAACACTGTCTCCCCTTGGTAGTTGAATGGCCCTGCACTATCCGCCCCCAATTAATTTTCCCTTTTTCTTATCCCTACATTTCCCCTTTCACCCCATTAGCCCACCTATCCGGTTTCCTGGAGCTCTCTCTAGTAAGAATAATCTTCATTGCTGTAATGTTGGAATCAGATGTGGACTGGTTGAGCAGATATATGTATATATATATATATATATGTTTTGCATGTTAATTCGTATGAGTTGCTTATTTGATGCTTTAGAGTATTGTATACTCAAGAAGTTTTCATAAACTCAGGTAAGAAATGTATTCTTTGAAACCTGCTTTTTCTTGAACTATTAGTATGACTGCTTTTTGCTTTCTTTCTTTTTGTGACTTGCTCGATACAGGTGGAATTGGCAACGCTTGTTCCTCTGGCTAATGGATGCAAACAAGTATTCCTGGTACATATGCAAATTTTCTCTCTTTTTAATCTCTTTGATAGCGTCAGTACTACTATTAGGGACTTTTAAACATATAGCTCTGAATATCTCTGAACACGAAAAGTGGATTGACAACTTGCGGATGAATCATTGAAACCTTTGCCATGTGGACCTCTGCACATACTTTCTTGAAGTTTAGCTTTTCTGTGACTCTGCAGTTTACATTACTTACTATTACTTTGTCATAGGTTGGTGATCCGGAGCAACTTCCAGCCACTGTAATTTCTACAACAGCTAAGAAGTTTGGGTAGAATATTTCTCTTAGTGGTCATAATATCTTATTCATTCACCATATGGTAATCGTTATTGATTTGGGAACCGATCAATTTGCAGATATGACAAGAGTTTGTTCAAGAGATTTCAGTCAGCTGGGTATCCTGTTACAATGTTGAAGATCCAATATAGAATGCATCCGGAGGTAAGATTGGAACTATCTGCAGAACTTGTAAATGTCATCTGCTCTTTTTGTTCTCTCTTTCAATCAGAGTACTAACGAAACCAGCATGTGATGAATGTTAATGGAGGGAAAAAAAAAAAAAAAATGTTAACTATTGATGGATTTTTGAAGCTGAATACATCTCATAAATAGTGGTTGTTACTCCAGATAGATGTGGAACAGAGAGAATGGGCCACTTTCTGTTAATTTCATCCTTATTCAGAAAACTGCCGTCTGTCCAAGTTTTTTTCGCAACAGGCAGAAAACTTTTCCTCTATTACGTTTATAGACCCCTTTAGAAAAGTTTATGATGCTCTTTTGCGTATCAGCTTTTCAAAGTTGTATACTCGGTTATTCTTGCTCATCTTAACTTTGGATGGTTCCAGGTTGATATCCTTTTATCTCATTGTTGGACCTTTGAATAACAGTGGTGGTTGTTGCTTATTCCATTCATCCATGACATTTATATGACATTTATTGATCCAATGAGGCCGTCATAATAGAGTTGACAATAGTAAAATAAGATTGAAAATTTTCGTTGAAATTGTTCATTTGGAAGGGGTATTGTTCAAACACACTTTTAAAATGGAGCATACAGATTTATGAGTCCACATCCAATCCAATTGTTATTACGAGACATGCATATTGTGGCGACTTCCTTGATTTGATTTCTAATTTGATGGCCTTTATGTTCTTTACTAATATGGGAGGGGAGAAAAAAGAAGCGATATTGATTGAATCAATCTTTTTATCCAAGTTGTGCCCCCTCTTTAAAAGATTTTCTTAGTGGATTTGTAAAGAACCGCCTGCTTTCTTTCTTAAAATAACCTTGGTTGGATCGGACAGTAGTACAGTTTGCAGGACTCTCAACATTCCTTCTGCCCATACATTTTTCCCTGTATTTGAACGAATTTCCTACTTTCAGTCCTATGAAAATTTGCTTTCCTCACCTTGATCTTTCTCCCTTTTCATCAGATCAGAAGCTTTCCATCCAAGGAGTTCTATGCAGAGTCACTGGAGGATGCACCGGATGTCAAACTGCGTACAGCACGTGCATGGCATGCATACCACTGTTATGGTCCTTTCTGTTTCTTTGATTTACATGAAGGGAAAGAATCTCAGCCCCCAGGAAGTGGATCTTGGGTGAACGTTGATGAGGCTGAATTTGTCCTCCTCCTGTATCATAAATTGGTTATTTCATATCCAGAGTTGAAGTCAAATTCTCAGGTTGCAATCATATCACCCTATAGCCAACAAGTAAAACTTCTCCAAGAAAAATTTAAGGATACTTTTGGACTTGATCCTAGTGGCATAGTGGATATTACAAGTGTCGACGGTTGCCAGGTATTCCTTTATCTTCTCAAATTATTGTGTACACGTAAACTTTTTGGCTAATTGGACACGGGACATTTTGTGCTCGTGCACGGGCCATAAATGCTTCTTCGAGAAACTCGGAAGGCTAGCTAGCTAGAGCTAGGGAAATGAATGCATTGTGCCTAATGTTGTAACAAGTTTAGATTTTCTTTATGAATGTAGCCTTAGCTCACGTCATCGTTCAACATTCTGCATGATAAGTAAAATAAATCTCCTTTTATAGGGACGCGAGAAGGACATTGCCATATTTTCTTGTGTCAGGGCAAGCGAGAATAGATCAATAGGATTTTTATCTGATTGTCGCCGAATGAATGTTGGTATCACTAGAGCAAGAGCTTCTATACTGGTAAGATGGCACCACCTTAAGCAGATAAGTTGTCCTTTAACACAACTCTTCACAGCTTTCTGAATTAAATTTGCTAATTTCAGGTGGTAGGTTCTGCTTCAACATTGAAGAGAGATGAACACTGGAATAATTTGGTTGAAAGTGCTCGGAAGAGGGATTGTTTATACAAGGCAAGCCTTCCATTGCATATAGCTATTGTCATTACTGGTCAAGATTTTAGCCCGGCTTCCTTTATTTTAGTCTGATTTAATGCATACATCTTGCTTTGGATGGTTCGCAGTAAACAATTTTCAATCCATCACCATTACGTTTTGCAGGTTTCAAAGCCATATACCTCATTTCTCAGTGACGAAAGTATTGAATCAATGCGAGTCGGAAGTGAATCTGCAGTTGGGCCAACAGGCGAGAGAGACGAGTCTGACGCAAATGCTCCTGAACCCAATGCTGGAGATGCCGATCAAGCGCCGGCAGACGACAATGAGTTTGGAGATGGGGACGAAGACATGTATGAAGGCGGATTTGAAGAAGATTAAGGCCTTCAATTCAACTTTTGAATGTATCTGTTGGTGCGTACAGGATAACTGATCCCGAGGCGATTGAAAGTTATTTATTTCCCACAATTGGGAAAATACAAATTATTTTACATCCACATTGATTTGTATACGTTTTAGGGGGGAACCAATGGAAGTGTTCCAGGTGATGCGATGCAGAGGGAGTGGAACACTGTTTTGTTTACCGTAGAAGCGTGGCCTGTAAAGATGTGTAGTTCTTATTTATTTATTGTTTCACTTGACATGTGACAGTGGAGGATTTGGGCATCTATTTTTTTTATAAGTATATATGTTTAAACTAATTGAGATATGCGATTTCTTTTCTAGTTTAACAATCGTGAGATTGGGTTGCTATTATAAAAGGAAAAAGTTAATTGTCACGTCTAAAGTTTAATGAAAGAGTTAGTGTATTCTTTCTTCTTTAAGTACGTTGTTTCTCACTAAATACTTGAAAGGAAACGTAGTGTTGACTTGGAGCTAGCATCGGTCTGCTAGTTGATGCTAGATTTTGAGCCTCCAAGCCCTCTCTATCTAAGAAGAAAAAAGAATTTTCATATCAATTACATGAATACACCCTCTCGGTAGCTATCCACAGTTATTCATCTTTACAACATTTGAATTTTTGTAATTCAAGGTGAAGGAAAGAATGGAGATAGTTTTAATTTTGAAAAAACAATTAAACTTCAATTAATCTACAAAGAGATGAATTGACATCCAAAAATAATGTTACTTGAGTTCAGAAACATAATAATTAAAACTTAACTCAAAAGTTTAAAATTATTAAAAAAAAAAAATGGAGAATGTTAAGAAATGGCTCCTATAAAAGCTACAAGAAATCATTACTATTAGAAACTTAGGAGAGATGAATGCAAAAAGGACACATTTTTTCTGGTTTCCAGAAAAAAAAAATGTCAAATTTTTAATGGAGATCAATACGAAGAAACCCAAAGTGTTCTTCCATTTTCAGCGGAATAGTAAACTGATATACTGATTGAACTCTCATGAAGCTTTATTTATGGGATAGTTCTATAACTGAGGTATCACATATAAGTTCCTCAGGAATGTAGTGCATATTAAGTTGGAAAAGGTGCTTCACTGTGTTATGGAGCAGACACTAACAATGGTTAATTGGCAATAAGGGCATCAATTTTCTTCTCCACATGAGCTTCATGGTCTTCAAGGCGACCACTGATTTTATCATTCGCCTCCCATCGGACCAGCGTTGGAACTCCAGTAAGCTTGAACCTAGAATCCACTCTCCATGGATGCCTAGGATTCCTCCATGTTGGTCTATCTCCAACATAGGCTCTCAGAAGTGCGATATCATCCGATGCTGCTTCCAGTTTTTTGTAGATTACTGGTTCAGCTCTCACACAGTCTGGCACAAAAACCAAACAGTTAAGACCAATTAATGATTGCATCCTGTTTCTACAGCAAACAGGTGGAGAATTCAAACCTATTGACCAATTGAGCTGCTCTTGTACTTGCTAATACTAATACAATACATCTAATAATTCTTATTGATTAGAGGTAAATAGACTCAAATGGTGGAAGAAAGGATTATCTCTATCCTTGTGAGATCCCACATTGATTGGAAGGGGGAACGACACATTGCTAATAAGGGTGTGAAAACCTCTTTCTAGCCGATGTATTTTAAAACCCTTCAGAGGAAGGAGAAGAGGAAGCTCGAAAGGGAAAGCCAAAGAGGACAATATCTGGTAGCGGTGCGTTTGGACTGTTACAAATGGTATCAGAGCCAGAGACTTGGCAGTGTGCCAGTAAAGACGCTGAGCCCCGAAGGAGAGTGGATTGTGAGATTCCATTGATTGAAGAGGGGAACGAGTGCCAGCGAGGACGCTGAGCCCCGAGAGGGGATAGATTATGAGATCCCACATCGGTTGTAAAGGGGAATGAAGCATTAAACCCAAAGAGGACAATAATTGCTAGCGGTGGGCTTAGGCTGTTGGAGGACAATATTTGCTAGCGGTGAGCTTGGACTATTACAATCTTAATGGAGAAAACTACTTAATGGAAAATGTACCTTCTTTATTGTCCAGTGACAATGGTACACCAAAAATTACCTATTGGACATAATTGAAAATTTAATGATCTAGGAAACAGTTAATTTTATGCATAGTATTTGTTAACTTCAACATATGATGAATTTGTAAGGGATCCATTTGGCACAAAATAGAAGCTAGATAATCCAAATTCAGCAATGTATCAAATACTATCGTGATGTTTCCATCTAGACATTGCATCGAACATGTAAAGCTCAAAGTGGGAACTAGGAATGATCCAAGAAATCCCACACTGCAAAAAGTTCATACTCTTGGAGACCATCCTTAAACCAAAATGTAAGCAAACTTGAAAAAGAAATTCCTAGTTTAGTCATGAATACAGAATCACAAGAGACCTCCAAATTTTGATTCTCAGTGTCAGCTCCATGATATAGAATCTCGTAGTCAAATACAGAAACCCATTTGTGTAGATAATGTCTTCAATTAACTAATTCCTTCAAGTGTTTTTCATTGCATGCAAAGGAAAATCTAATTTTATAGATAGACTATGCGATATATGACTTAAAATGGACACATACTGGAGCCTTGACTCTCCTGTAGCACATGGTGTGTGTGTGTGCATGGATATCGTTATCCCCCGCCAATTGATTGGGAAAACTCAAGGACTTCAAACACATGTTACAATTATTTTACTCGGAAGGCAAAACGCAAGCAATCAAAATCGAGAAGCAACGACAGAACCAGGATTATAACAAATTCCCAATTTAAAAAAACAGCGACAAAACAGCAATGGCGTAACGTTCACGATTTTCATCTTCCTTTGGAGATCGGTAATCACAGCATCCACATAAAAATGAAAAAAAATCCTCAGAAGTATCAGAAAAAGCGGTGAAAAACAAAGAAGTAGAAGAGAATTGGTGTACCAGGACACCAGCTGAGAGAGGTGGAAGGGTCTTTGTCGGCCAAGAAGAGGATGAAATTAGCTTTATTGTTTGGCAGTTCCGATCGGAATTTGTCGAATACAGCATTGAAGTCGGAGACGGAGGCGTCCTGTAGCTTCAGCGGCATTTTTGAAGAATCACCGTTGAAAGAACGAAAGTGAAATTGCAGTGTGTGAATTTGGGCGAAATGCCCTATGAGATAACTTGTCAGCTGTCAGCGCAAAAATCGGAATATAATTTCTTTTTTCTTTTTTTCTTTATAAATAATCTACCAATTACCATATTTGCTGCATTTTTAAGCTAAATTAATTAAAATATTTTCAAATTTTCCGTAATAATCTTTAAATTAAAAAACAATTTTGTTTGGTTAAAAATGAGAAATAGTACATGGATGACAATTGTCCAAGGCTTATTTTTTAAATAACAAGAGGACAAAATTATACATTTATGCATTTAATTTTTACCATTAATATTTTTGAAGTTTGACTTTAATTTTTCATTTTAATTTTTTAAATTTAAATTTTTTGAATTTTTTTTTGTTGTTAAATTCATGGACATAAAAGTTTGTATATGCTTTATACAGTGAATAAATCTAAACACATACATGAAAGAAAGTGGAGGGTTAGACTCGTTAGATGATGAAAGTTATAGGCTCATTTATGGAATAATCATGAAGCAAAGCTACGAGAGCTTATGTTCAAAGTAGACAATATCATATTATTGTAGAGAGTCGTGTTCATCTAACAAGGTTTAGTATAACCATCGAAAATGAAAAAAACTTATAAGCTTAAAATAGGAAGAAGGAACCCTTAACATGATCGTTTTGAAACAAACTTCAAATTTTAAGAATTAAAATGAAAGTTTTAAAATTTTGTGGTATAATTGAAATCAATCTTATAATTTAAGAGTAATTTTGACAATATAACGTAAAAAATAAAAAAAATAAAAAATAAAACTCCCAAATCCCTCCCGCGTCTAACATCTAGATAGTCATGCAGTTGGTGGACGAAGCGGAAGCAAAAATGTCAGCTCGAGAAACGCAAACATTGGTGATAATCCAATACGTTGAAAATCTAAGGGTTCCTCCGCGAGGTTCATTCATGGAGAGTGAGTCAGGGCCTAAGATTAGACCAAAAGACATAGTCGATGGAAAATTGGTGACTATTCAAGTACTACCCCTTGTTCGTCCCGAGGGACAGAGGAGTTTAGGTTAGTCGATAGTTATGAGCCGATAAAAAGTAGAAAAAATACTTCAAACCAATATCTTTTATTATAATTAAAGTAAATTTGAGGAGAGACATTTTATTATTAGTATGTATTGAAAACAAAATTGAATTTAAGTCTAATAGACTAATTGATTTTAAAAAGTATTGACAAAGTGTTATTACAATAACGAATCATTTCATACAACAAAAATTGGTGTTTACAATAAAATAACTTATTCTGTAAAGAATCAAAGAATTATACAGTGTTATGCTATTCCTTCTACTTCTCTTATAATATACCCATCTTTCTCTCACTCATTTACATATAACCTGGCCTGCATTCTTCGGTTCACAACTGCATATTTTATCTCATTGCTGCCTGAACCAAAATCTTCTTCCTCCAGTACTTTGCTGCCCCGAGACGGCGCCAACGATCAACCCGGGATTTCCGAGGCTTTGTGGACTTAAACTCTGGTTGCTCGAGGCTTTTGCTATGTCGGTAGTACCAGCGATGAGCTGTTGACTTATTTGGTACGAGCATCAGAGCTGCTGTTGCACATACATTCAGGAATAGGGTACTTGGTAACGTCTCGGCCGACTTTGCTCGTTCGAAGTTCGGGCTGTCCAAGGGAGTCCTGATGCAGCACCTTGATGATCTTGTTAAACTCTGCTTCGGGGAGTGAGGAATCCAAGAAGAAGGGAAGCATGTGCCTTTTGTTTGGTGTTATGTACTTCTTGTGCCCAGCATAAGCCCTGTGTCCCTGTAATAGAACGAACAACCGACTCGTTATGATCTTATGATCGAACTCGAGAAGCAAGTGTTTTCACACGACACCAGTGAACTAGTAGTAGAAGAAGAATCTGTACCTGAATGGCATGGCCCATATTTCCTCCGTGAGAAGGCATGAAAACGTCGCTGCTCTCACAAACAATATAGTCAATAGCAGCCATAAACGAAGCTTTTTTCGTAAAAGGTTCGAGTTCGCTCGCCAAAGCAAGATCTTCCTTGTTGTAAAAGTTTGGGAACTCCCTTATTAATGGTTGCAGGGCTTCTTTTCCTCCTAGCGGTTGCCCTCCAGCCCAATATATTCTCGTATCCCCCGGTGCGCCGAGCGCTTTCAGTAACCTGAGTACGTTGAGAGATTTAGTCAAGCAGAACCTAAAACAGTAAATGATCAACAATGACAAGCGCATGGTTAAGATATCTTTACCTCATAACCTCATAGGCATTCAGGGGACAAAGGCCTGCAAGTTTTCTATCATGGTAGCTCATGTTTGATCTAGCAGTTAAGAGTTCGGGTCTTCGTATTCTTTCATTGTTTATCATCTCATCATATTCCGGGCTCAACCCAGGTAGACAACCGGTTCTCACCCAAACATCCTTCTCCATTCGTAAATGAAGAGCGAGGTACGGTCCTTTGCTTCGCATTCTCTCCGTAAGCTTGTTACCGAGTTCCACAATTGGTGGAGCGAACCTCAAAGCATGAAAAGCAACCTAAAGCACAAACAGGAAAAAGAACAACAATTAACACTGATATCCCCTCATTTCATCAGCATTATTATGGCAAAATTACTTATGAAGCAGCCGCAATAAAAACTCGATATGTTTTTGTCTAACTCGACTGAGTCTAAGCGACAAACAACTAATCAAGAGATCAAAAAGAGTTGTTTACAAGAAGAAAAAAACCTATAATACCTTGCATCTGAGCTTTTGAAGATCAGAAGGAAGATCCTTAGAAAGCCTCGAGTCCAAGCCACGCAGCAGCAGTACCCCTTCTCGTCTTAGCTGCGAAATTCAACACACGTACCTTAATATCGTCAAGTTACCAACCAAAACGTTTTGCAGTGACAAAGAACATAAAAACTCTGTCAAAAAACATAACGATAGCTAGATGACACAAAAGCTTAGTTGGTAGTATGTAGCTGTTTGGTCAACCTTAAAAGACGGGGCATATATGTTGTGTAGGAATCTAGACAGACAGACTTACACTTGTAGTTCAAATTATGCACGAAACCAACTGCTCTAGTAATTATTCATCGTAAAATCAAATTAACATCCACGCCCACACGTAAAAAGAGTAAATATATTTTTGTAACAACCCAAGCCCACCGCTAGCAGATATTGTCCTATTTAGGCTTTCCCTCGAAGCTTTTTTTCTTTTTAAACGCTAGAAAGAGGTTTCCACACCCTTATAAAGAATGTTTCGTTCTCCTTCCCAACCGATGTGTGTCTCACAATTTAAGCTTTCGGATTTAGTAGTGAGAAACGAAACTTCAATCCAATATCCATGCACTATGGCAACACGAACGGTCTCAAAAACTCTACCACAAACATTAGAATGAGTTACTATTTAGTTCAAATGTATTGTGTGACACATTCAAAAGCAATTTTCAAAGATGCTTTGTGATGAAAAAGAGTAAATTATACGGTAAGGATATAATGAAAACTAGCAGAACAGTTATCAACAGATTCTTTTCCTATCATTCAAGAAGGCAGCCATTGTTTTAGCAGTGAGCTTCAAAGAGAAGCCATGGCAGCTAGAAGAACAAACACCAAAATTCATTTGATTATCCTCACCTTCCTGAGGTAACGCGACCGAATCCAACTGGGTGAGACGTGATGTGGAGTCGATTTTTCCTCCACGGGACGAGTCATCAGATGTGTCGATGGCAGCGACGAAACTATATGAACATCATCTGCCAGGACATTCTTGAAATGCTCCAAATCAAATATATCAGAAAACTCACTGCAACCATCAAACATAAGCACACAAAAACAAACTTAGCATCTGATATATGAGAAAACACAGAATCTATTCCAGTTCTTATGAATTAGATACTTCATCAAACAAATAGGCAAAAGATGGATATCTACTTCAAATCAATATATATATCAATCGTGTTCATATACCTTTCATCTCCCCAGATGACGTTCACTTGAAAGATTGGAACAACCAGAGCAGCCCCGAGGATTCTAGCAATCACAACAGCATCAACGATCTGATTTCTCTGTTGATTCATCCCACCAGAAACTACCACCATCAGATACTTAGTCCTCTCACTAATAACTCCAGTGGTTGTTTTTTTATATTCTTGGCTGAAATCCAAACACGGTTTGTAGCCCAATCCATCAGGCTGCTTCCAGAACTCCTGCGGTTCATTCCCATCTCCAAAACCCTCATCCGACTTCAAAACCCCATTTGAAATCGGCCGAAGCGATTGGATAGAATCGTTCATACTCTCATCCTTCAGAGCATTTTCTCTTTCTCGATCGATTACACCCGACTTCAAAACCCCATTAGAGACTAAACCCTGCGATTGCGATTGCGACGTGAAGCAAGGGTACGAAACATAAGCGATTAAAGGATCGAGATTAAAAGTAAGCTTAAGCATCCCCAAAAAACCAAAGAGAAAAATAGCCAGAAGCCAAAGCTTCTTCGAGGCTCTGTAAGTGAAAAGACTGAGATACTTGTCGTAATGTTTAGAAGATTTCTTCGGCGAATCAAGAAGAGATTGAAGAGAAGAAGAAGATAAAGAGTTTATGATTTGAGATGGAACCGAAATGTAACATTGCTTCTTGGAATTACTGTTCTTCTTCGCCATTGACAAGCCAGAGATCAAACTCACAAACTCTAACACGAAATCACTTCCTCTCTCAGATTATGAATCTCATTAGAAGAAGAAAAGCAAGCGGCGGGAAGAAGAGAAGGAATTTTCCTGATTATGATTACGCGTTGCTGACCAAAATCAGCGGCCTTGTTTTGAAAGGAAGCTTGGAGCTCTTTATATTGGCTTAAATTTTTAATTATTATTAAATTCTAAAAAGAAAATTAATCATAATTATAACTCCTTAAGTAAGATTAAATATAATAATACCCATTTATATATGAAATGACAACTATACCCCTATGCTTATTTTAACTGTTAAATATTTCTGAGACGTGTGAAGTTCTGAAACGACAATTATGACTATTTATTGCCTGAATTTTTTTAGGTTCGGTAATTATTATTTTAAATTTCAAATGTCCCATCAATTTTTAAATATTTTTTAATTAAATTTTTGTATAGTTCAGATATTAAATATATATATATATATATATAGCATGAAATAAAATTTATAATTAAAAAATTGTTAATTTTAAGCCTATAAACCTTAATTACTTGTACCAAAAAAAAGGAATAAATAAAATAATTCAAGGAATTTGACTTTTAAAAGCTTGATTTTTATTTTTCAACTTTCATAAATTTAGTGTAAGATTAAATTTTTATGTATATTTAAATGTGATAATTTTTTTATAATATTTATCTTTTAATTCAAATAAAGAAATCAGTTAAATTATATATATATATTTTTAACGTATATTAGTATTTTAATTCTAAAATTTGTATGATAATATTTTTTTATATAAAAAAATGCTCATATATTTATCATTTAAATGAATGGGTGTAAATATTTTCAATGAATTTCAATGCAACTACATGCCCAACTATATTTTCAACTATATTTTCAATGAATTTCAATTAAAAAAAAAAGCCGAAAATGTTTTGAAATTCTTTTAAAAATTTTAAAAATTAAATAAAAATTTTAAAAGTTTAAATATATTTTCGAAACAATATTTCAAAAAAATAATAATAATAATAAAAGACAAAGGCATGTGATTATGCTGCCGTTATTCCAAGACAGGCTGTTGTTTCCCTGTCCTAATATGCCACTCTCATCCAATCAAAATACCCCGTCCTCAATTATTTTCCACCAACAATTTCATTTCCCTGCCAGCTGGCTTCCATTTTCTCTCCACGCTGGCATCCCTTGCCACGTGGGTTTCCATTATGGACCCATCCCCATCAGCAACACCCATTTTTTCATAAAACTTTCATATTTCTTTTCTTTCAACTTATTTTCTTTTATATGCTAATAAGAATAACAACTAAAAAAATAATTAATAGAAAAAGTTATAACATAAATTTTAATTATAATAGTTGAATAATAAAATCTATTTATTGACAATGAACGAGTAGCTATAAAATGTAGCTGACGAATTAATGAATATTATGAAGATTTAGATAAATGTCAAAGTCAATCATCCGTATAAAACGAAATAAATTGATTAATATTATAGAGTCAATTAATAAAACAAAAAAAAAAATGGAGTCAATATAAGTAATTGAAAGAGATATGAGATATGTGGGTGTTTGGATGATTGATAGTTTCCAACCCAATCCAATGGGGTTCCTTCAGCCTACAAGGCTCCAGCTGTTTGTTTTGCCAAACGCTAAACTTGTGACGTGTTTGATTATTTCCTTATATTTACTCTACTTTTTTTGGCTCAAAAAATTCAAATAAATAAAAATTTATATCTCGAATTGATTAATGAGTTCTCCTAAAACTAAAGCTACATTAAATTGAATCAAATCAACTCGAATTTATTGTTAATTTTAAAATGCATTTTTGTTTACCATACAATTAATATATATATATATATTATCATTATTTATTCCCCGATCATTCTTTAAAATAATTTTTTTACTCATTGGAAGATAATTTTTCAAAATATATATTTAAATTCGGTAGGAGATGTTAAATAAATATTTAAAAATAAATAAATAAATATTTTAGGAATAAATTTTCACTTTCAAATGCTTCATTTTTGGGTGATTTGGGCCACTCCCAACTAAATTAAAGAAAAAAAAACAAATTTTTTTACTCAACCAAATAATAAATAATTTATATTTTCTAAACCTACCATTTATATTTTAAAAAAAAAAACAATAACTCAATTTTCTATTTTAATATTGTTGTAAAAATAATATATATGGAAAATTTTGAAAGTGATGGGAGCTTAGAATTTAGTGTCAAATTCAATTGATTGTTGACTAAGACCAAAATAAAAGTTCCCCAATTTTGAAGCATTATGCCTAAACCATACAAATTATGATTATTCTAATTTAGATGCCACATGTTCTATTTATTAAAATTAATTAAAAATTTTAATTAACTGAAAATAAACGCCAAACGCCCAAAAATACTGTCAAACATAAATTTTTAAAATTAACATTTTAATTTTTTCATATTATTATTTAGTTAATATTCTCCATAATTTTTTTAAAATATATCATTCATCACATCGTCTGTCATTAGACTTAGAAACTAAATCATTTATTTTCGCATTAATTAAACTATTTTCTTTAATAATTGTGGTTAGCGTGAAAATTAAATTAAATTAAATTAATAATCATATGACCCTCTTTTTAATATTCAATTTATTAATATATATATATTATAGTTGAATTAGGTCATAAAAATTATGTTCACATGTTTTTTTATAACATTCAAACGATTTTTATTTCCTAACAACTATTGAATGATGAATAAAAAATGAATAATTAAAATGGATTTTATTGGGTTATTATTGGATTTGTTGGACTAATATAATTCCATATTACCAAACCACTTATAATTCCATATATATATATATATAGATATATAAATTTGGTGCATTTTTCCTAATGGTTGGTGTACTTCACCCAATAGTTGGCCTTATTTTTGGCTCTTTCTTTAATCTCAATTCATTCATTTATCGGTTCGTTTTCTTTTTCCTCTTTCATATTCCCTTGCATCTTCTACAATGGGGTCACGTTATATACTTCTCACTTTTAAGAGGGAAGACTATCCTGGTAAACTAACACGGGTCCATTCAGCATGTTTTGTCTTCACACACATGCTTGTGAGAAAAAATTCAAAGAGGTCCAAGCAAAGTATGCTTAAGTTTGGAGTTCCTATGACCCAGCCACCGAAAAGGAAAAGGAAGAGGAAGATGCACCTTGTTCACATAGGTAGTACCTGTAATGACCCATGCCTAAGATTCGAAATCTAGATTTGGCACCTATGACCTTAATATTCCCCTGCATCTCTTGCGACATCATTACGTTACTTGCTCCTTGCTTCTTAAGAGTGAACAAGACTAGCATGTTTTGTCCTCCTCCTTGCTTCTTAAGAGTGAACAAGACCAGCATGTTTTGTCCTCACTCACATGCATTCCAACATAAAATTGGTTCAAGTAAAACACAAGGAAAATTATGTCCTCACTCACATGCATCCCACGAAAATTCATAGGAGGTCACCCAACGTAAAATTGCTTCAAGTAAAACACGCTTAACCACGAAACTCCTATGATTGAGCCACAAAAAAGGAAGGTGCATTTTGATGGTATAGATAGTAACTTTCATTTCCTTTTAAGTTTTTTTTAGTCATCTTATTCTCAGGAAGTTCCTATGATTGGGCTACAAAAAATGAACGTGCATCTTAATGATATATGTAGTAATTTTTATTTCCTTTAAATCTTTCTTAGTCATCCTATCTTAAGAATTGCTCTCTTTAGAATGTACGGCTCTTTTACTTGAGTGTCTCCGTAACTTTCAATTATTTTAAACATTTTTTAATCATCTTATTCTCAAGATTGCTCTCATTCATGTACCTCTTTCCAACATTGTTTTTATTTGTATGAACTGAAATTATAAATTAAAAAAAATATATATATAGGAAAAAGTTTCTTAGGCACTAAGCATGGCAGTTGGATGGTTAATATCAAAAGTGAGAAAAATCAGCTGAACCACTCCATTAATTGTCCTTTAATAAAAAAAAAATTAAGTAATTTTTGTTGATTCAACATAATTTTAATAATAAAAATAGAACATTATAACTCATTTAGAAAAAAAAAAATTAAAATGTTTGCTGATAAGTTATAAGGTAACGGTTTTCATCTATATATTAACGATAATAATTTTTAAAATTTTTTGTATATAAATAAAGAATATTAATGCTAATTTTAAAATTTTATGAGTATTTTTTAAATATAATATTAACCGTAAAAATATTTTTGAAAATTTAAAAAAAAATTGAAGAGTATTAATATATATATATATATATATATATTTTTAACTTTAAGGGTATTTTTAAAACATTATTAAAAATTTAAGGGTAATTTTAATTTTTTTTTTAAATTGCAAAAATAATATTAAAAATTTTAAAAGTTAGTATTTTTGAAATAAAGTACCAAGTTTACGAGTATTTTTTATTAATTTAGCTTAATTCTTTTATGTATCTATTTCCTTTTAGTTTTATTAAAGAGATTAAAAAAATTAAATCACTATATAATTTTTTTTTACTACCCATCTTAAAAAAAGACAATAAGGCCCCTTGTTCATGAGTGATGTTTGTGTTTGTAAGATTAAATGATTAAAAAAAAGAATTATATTTGAATGTCTAAAAATGTAAGCTAATATTTTGGGCACATCACATGCAAATTCATTGAAGCAATAAAAACACTATTATCAAAGTTTTTAAACACTTTAGAGCCACCAATATGGGAAGGGTTAAGATAAGGGTTGGGGATCATCCCATGTGAGGCTTACGTCCATATCTAAAACTACACCAAATTTGAGATTTGAATTTCGAGAAAAACCCGATTAGAAATGAAGTTGGGATCTATGAACGAGATCTATAAACCTTTGAAGAGCCGCGTGAACCATATAGACAATAAGCTCTCTGGTGAGGCTCGAAAGTCGAGTAGAGGAGACACCAAATACATACGATGAGTTTAACCTAATGAGTTGGGTACTGACCTAGCCAAGGTGCTTGCTCCTTCTTTTCTTACTTTTCGTGACTATGTATATAATCCCGATAGTGAGACAAAGAAGAATGAAATAAATAGAAGGAAATCGTTCATCTCACTAAAGAGACATACAATACTGTTCTAGTTCAGCTAGGCACTGTTACATTCTAAACATTGTCTTAAATATCGGAGTGTATTGCACCTCACTTCATTTTTATACGGGTTTTTGTCCTTATTGGTTAGATCAGTCTTTCAATCAGTCACTACCTAATGTGAACTCTCGGCCAAAATCTCCCATCAACAATTATTTCTTTCTAATATTCATTCCTAAAGTGTAAGATGATTCTATGCTAATATGATTTTTTTTTTTTTAAAGTCGGACAAATTTTGTTTAATGTAACATGTGCTATAACTAATCATTGTTTTAGCCCCTCGTGCAACTATTATGTAGCGATGTCATTCATATTTTTAAAGGGTAGTGTTATCTTTGTATTTTAAATTTTTGTACCGAGAATTTAAACCAATAAATAAAAACAACTAAATCATTTTTAACACTCGGCAACAAAAATAAATTACTAAATTAATAAAAATATCCATGAATTTAACGTATTTTTTTTAGAAAATTTTAATATAGATAATTATAATATAATTTTTTTTTTTATATCGGATAAAAATAGTTATAATTTGGATGCATTTGATTGAAACCCTACTTGAATCCAAAATGGTAGGCAAAATAATTAATAATGGCTGGTTTCATGCATAGTTTGAAGGTTGCTCAATTAATACCAAATCATATAAGGCACAAACTGTATTGGACTATCTTTTGTGATACCAAACAAAAGAACATGCTATGTGGGTCAATTTGGTTGGCCACTTTTCGTTACATGAAGGGCACATACTTGGGTGTGAAATTACCATCAAACCCGCTTTTCTATACATTTTTTTTATTATTTCACTCGAACGTTAAGGGCTAGAAAAGTCCATTCACAAGCTATATGCCCTTTTGGAGGTCAAGTCTCTGGAAGAGAGAATGATTAGAATGAAAGAGACAGATAGCGTTTGAGACAATACCCTATCTTTATTGATAGTGTATATTTAAAGGTTATATCTTTATGCTATTTTTGAATTGGGTATCGAGTAATTTAGATCAAATGAAACCAATAGAGTAATCGTAGGTCAAAGAACGATCGAAAGGAGAGAGGGTGAATTTTCCCGAGAAACAAATAGAAAATGATATGAACTTGGGAAGCAAAGGAGAGGAGGAACCATGTTTGTATCATGTGAGCATTGTCCCCTTTGGCATGTGCATTAATTCTGCTCATGTCACCCTCAATCTCTGACTTTCTTTTTTCTTTTCTTTGTTTTAAAAAAGGTAAAAAGCATAAGAAAGGACTGAATTTTCTTTTTGTTTTTGTTGGTTTCTCATTTGTATCTCTTCTGCTTAGTATCCACTTTATTTATAATATATAATTCGATACGTTGCTATATTAGTGACGTATAAACCATATTCGTCTACAAAGCTTGTTCGCTTGGTTACAGTGGCGTGGTTGAATGTAACGTAGTTCACTTGTGAAGAATCTAAACCGGTCCTAGGGGAGTTTACTTGACCCATTCTCTAGTCTCTATGAGCACTGTACATCTTTCTTAGATGAGAACACACGGGTCGATCTACAACCTATATGGAAATAAGAAAAAGAAGGAGAGAAGGGCCCATAGTTAGAAATTGATATAGACACAAAGAGGTTTGATAGGAAAGTTGTTTCTTGACCAATTGGCAGAGGAACGAAGAAGCTCGACTGTAGAGTTACGCTCAGGTCCTTTGTTTTTCAGGGAGGAAGACGATGTACTATTGGTCTGCACGAATATATATTTCACTTTTACAAGTGACTAGTAGGTAACATGATCGTGCTACAAAGGATAGTTGAAGCCAACAACAGGTGAATCTAAATTTCAAATCGTTGTCTGAATCTAGGACATGAGTTGTTTCACGTTGTCTTAAAGAGTGCAAATTGTAAATGTCAATTATGGGCCGTTACAACTTGACCCAAAATCTTCATCTTGGTCCCAAGGGGGATAGGGTCATTCATTGATGGGCTTGGCCCAGACATTCACTTACATCCTCGTCATGGTCAGGTTACCTTATGGTGGGTCTGAGAATGCAAGTTGCACCGGTTAACACAACTTTCAATTCTTTTAAGTTTTGCTTAGTCATCTTATCTTTAGGATTGCTTTCATTCGGATGTGTTCTTAGTTCATTCATGCACCTCTCCTTTATTCAGCTTTGTATTATTCGTCTATGTAATTTTAAAACGTTTATAAAAGATAAAAAAAATACTCGCTAGTGGGATTATTGAGTATTTCTTAAAATACTAAAGTCATGTGTTATTCTTACATTTTGTATGGATGATGACGGCGTCTCCACGAGCGCTGTGAAACCAGTGTTATGGTATTGCATTTTGTTTATTTTCCAACTCTTAGGTTAGACTCGAGCATGATTTTATTCTCTTCTCTATTTTATTTAAATTTCACTCGTTGTTTTGTTTTAAAATTTTATTACGAATTTTTAAGTCCATGACATCATTTTTGAAATATCTTAAATGAACGTTCCCGCACTTAACAATCATGTTATGCATTCATGGCGATCTTATTTTTAATAGAAAAATCAGACCGTTACAAAAGACTATATTGATGATTGCTACTGCTTATGAATTATGTTATGCTCAGATTTATCCCATAGACGGTGAAAATTTATAGACATGCACGAGTTATGACAAAACTATACCTTCCATATTAAGAAGACAACGTGGACAACCCAAGAAATTGAGACAAAGAGAGCCCTCAATCATCGGTTAAGCGGACCATAAACAGTCAATTTACGATAAGATAAACACAACAAAAGAAGTCGTAAAAGGAAAGTTAGTAATATGTTAGTTTCTACGCATTGAATTGTTATAATCTTACTACCGTAAAAGATCCATTTTATCCACATAATTTTTTAAATTTTCATCGATAAACTCGAGATCTATTGGATCTCGAATAAAATTAGTTCTTTTTCTACTTCTTTAAATAATTTTTAATTTTCGTAGTGAGCTTTCTGCCCTCCGACCACTATTAGAGGAGAAAGCTGTTTCAGCTCCAGTTCGTTCGGTGCTAAGCCAAGGTCCCAGGTCTCGGAATCGGCAGATGAAGCAAAAAAAAAAAAAACTTTTTAATGGGTTAAAATAATATTATTTTTTTTTTATATAAATATATTTTTTATGATGTAGGATAATGTATTTATATATATATATATATATATATATAAACATTTAACAATCTTGAGAGAGGGCTTTCGTTTGGTACCCTCTTTGCCCTCTGTCTGCGTCAGGAGGTGAGATATAGCTTTAGATTTCATCTCTCATCGTCTTTCTGGATCCACAAGCAAACTCCCAGATCTCAATCGCCACCCATCTCCTCCGTCTTAAATTCCATCGGATTCTGACCCTCTCCTTGCTCTTCCATACTCGCCTCTTCATCAAGGTAGGGTAAGTTTCCAAATCTCCGTGTGTTGTTTTGCTTCTAATTTCCGGTGATTACAGATTGTTATCTTTGCTTGTAATTCTGTTTTGCTATGGAATCGAATTGGATTGTTGTTCTTTTCCCATTTTAGTGATGTTTGAGATCGGAGTTAGGGTTTAGTTCTTCATTCTGCTGCTATGGTTATTGGGTGCCCTGCTGTACTCCTAGATCCCAGGGCGTTGTTTGGATTGGACATTGCCTAGTGATCTTTAGATGCGTTGATTGTGTCCTGGGTATACAGTTGATTGGATTTTGAACTTTTATGTGCTTTTTTGCTTTGTACCTTAAGATCCAAGAAGCAATGCCATTGCAATTGGTTGACTAGTATTGGATCTGCTTTTTATGAGCGAATGTGAATGCTATTTTTCTGGAACTGATTGGGATTGAGGTTTTAGGGTTTAAGTTTACGGCCTGATCGAGGAATCGATTGTGAATATTTTTTTGTTGTTCATTTCAGCTCCAATTGTTCCCTTTTAAATCTGCCAAAAGAAGGGGACTTTTTGTGTATTGTAATATTAATAATGTTTTCATTTGTATGTATTCTGTTTCAGTTTCGTTATACATCTATAAACCATGTGGAGGTTCAAGCCTTTCATGCACAAAGAACCATCTGGTCTCGAGGGTCGCTCGATCGATGTTGGAAATCTTAAGATTCAAGTAAGAAACGTCATTGCTGAAGGAGGATTCTCTTGTGTGTACTTAGCCAAGGATGCTGTACACATTTCGAATCAGTATGCTTTGAAGCACATTATATGCAATGATGAGGAATCTCTTGAGTTGGTGTTGAAGGAGGTTTCAGTTATGAAATCACTTAGGGGCCACCCCAATGTTGTTACACTTTATGCCCACACTGTCATAGATATGGGACGCACAAAGGAAGCTCTACTTGTGATGGAATTTTGTGAGAAGTCTTTGGTTAGTGTCCTGGAGAGTAGAGGAGCTGGATACTTCGATGAAAATCAAGTTCTCTTAATTTTCAGAGATGTTTGTAATGCAGTATTTGCAATGCATTGTCATTCCCCGCCAATTGCTCACAGGTAAAACACGGTAGCTAGTTATCTATATCCCAGCAATGTGATGATCTTATAAGTTATAATAGTCTACAAAATCTTTATTCTGTCATATTCCATAACTAGTTAATGAACCGATGCGATTTTCTCAGCTAGTAGTTTGGTTGTTAATTTGAAGCTTTGTAATTCAGGGTAAAAAGATCTCTACTCAATAGCTTTGAAGTCATGTCTACGCTCTATTTTTTGTTGTATATGGTTTTGGTTGATCTAATCCAACCATGTTTGGAAACATCTGTCAATGGTGTATGGTTTTTGTAATGATGGTATGGTCTATGTTTTTTGTTACCGAGTCTAATGACTACACTAAAATCTTGATTCTTTTTAATTACGGTTCTTTTATTGCATTACTAATTATTGATTTTCCCTTGTCATTGCAATTTTCAGAGATTTGAAAGCTGAAAATCTTTTGTTAGGCTCAGATGGCCTCTGGAAATTATGTGATTTTGGAAGCACTTCTACAAACCACAAGCGTTTTGAGAAGCCTGAGGAAATGGGAGTGGAAGAAGATAACATCAGGAAGTACACTACACCAGCCTATAGAGCCCCTGAGGTATTAAAGGATCCATATCCTAAAAAACAACTTGCAGTTGTGATCTCTGGTTGTAAATATGATTGTCATTTTGATCTTTTTACTGTTATGGAACAGATGTGGGATCTATACCGGAGAGAGCTTATAAATGAGAAAGTTGATATATGGGTATGTGAAGTCTTCCTCTCTATCAAAACATCAATTGTGATATAGAGTTTATGTATACACTTATTATGATTCTTAGCACTCTTCTTCTTGGTTGAACACAACTTTGATTTATCATATATGAGGTAGCTTACAGGCGGATTACCATGTTAACTATTGATCTTGAAGCGAGATCTAACTATTGATCTTGAAGCGAGGAAGATCGACCTTGCATACTATTCCAACAAATTGCCCAAAAATTAAAATTCAAGACATATATTGAGGATGATTGATCTCATACATTCTATACACGTTTAAGTGTTTGATGTTCCTTTTATAATTGAGATTTGAATTCTATTACATGACAGGCTCTTGGGTGTCTTCTCTTCCGCATATGTTACTTCAAAAGTGCTTTTGATGGAGAGTCAAAACTTCAAATTTTAAATGGGAACTATCGAATACCAGAGTTACCTAAATATAGCTCATCGATTACAAACCTAATCAGAGATATGCTCCAAGCGTCCCCAAATGACAGACCAGATATCACGCAGGCAAGCGCTTTGCTTGATTGGCCATTCATCTCCATGAATTTAGGTTAGTTTAGATTGCTCATGTCCATGACAATAATAGGTGTCAGGATTTTCATAATTCCTTCCTAATCTTAGGGTTTGTTTGTGTTGTGACAGGTCTGGTTTCGTGCTAATGACCAGCTACCAGTTGAATCACAGAAGTCATTACCTGATCAGCCACCTGACATGCCCTCTACAGACAAACAGGAAGGTGAGGGTGAAGGTAGCTTTAGCATTCACTAGTTTGATTAGATCTCTTTCCCTTAAGATACTTTTTAATCAATGTCTCAGATAGGAGGTAGGATACATGATGGCATCAAATAAAATCTTATTCTTCAGGAGCATTTACTAGTTATTCATTATCGAGTTAGTCGAGAAAACAGAGGTCGTTTATATCTCTTGTTGAACAAATGTGTGAAGGGCTTAAAAATTATGGTTTGGTGTTGAAGTTTGTTGATATGAATGATATCTTATCAGGCATTTCCAACCCTGTGAACAAATCTTCTCCTATGCCTCGTAGAAGTCCACCCGCAGTTCCTTCAGTTAAAAGTTCGTCACAAGCAGCAGCACATGTGCCCAAGGCAGCAGGGGGAGGGGGAGGTGGAGGTGGAGGATCGCTGGGTGCTTTCTGGTCTACTCAACATGCCAATGACACCGTCAACGAGGATACCAACAGAATTAGGTTCGATGAAGAGTCAACTTCTCGCTCATCAAAACATGACAGGATTAATCCAAATAATCATTCTTCGCTTAAGAATGCTAGTCCTGGGGATGTAGTCCAAAAGTCAAACAAGACAGTGGCAGACAGTGGTTCATTCAGTGACATCAAATTATCGTTTTTCCAGAATGAAACAGACCGTGGTTCCGAGGGATCAAAAGCATCAAAAACCGAGAGTGCAGCTTTCCAGGATAAAGCTTTTAACAATTTTGTTTCTGAGTTTGATACCTCCAAATTCAGTTCTGATGTCACTAACAACAGACCAGGAAAGGAAGTAGCATTAGAGGCTGAGGTGGAGAAGTTGAAGGAGCAACTGAAGCAAGCAAATGTGGAGAAAGCTGAAATCACATCCAAATTTGAAAAGTTGTCTGCTATCTGCCGTTCTCAGAGGCAAGAGATACAGGAGCTCAAGCAAGCACTTGCTGCTAGGAGTCCATCGCCGAAGAAAGTTGAAATAAAATCTCAGAACTCACCAGACGTTCAACCTTCTGCCATGCCTCGGGTATGCCCTCACTTTCTTTTTCGTCCCGTGGATTTGATATTCTTCATTGCAAGGAAAGCCTCCATCATTATGTAACGTAAAATGATTTGTGTTAATTTCACCTCTCAGCTGCAAAAGGCCGATTCGAGTACTCCTATCCCTGATGCAAAGCCATGGCAGGCCTTTGCAGAAGAATCCTCAAACCAGCAGCCTGTTACGACCGAGAAGGAAGTCAAATCTGTGAGAACTAGAAGCCTGCCAAGAAAGCAGGCTTCTTCTTCAGACAACACCGGTTTCGAAAGCTGGGGCTTCGGAGCTGAGAGTTTCACAGCCGTGTCTGCTGGAAGCTCCAACAAATCTGGATTTACTGGTGAAAGGAATAGTCCACAACAACGTACTGGTGGTGAACGGAAAAACACCGACATATCTTCACAACCTGCTGGATGGGCTGGTTTCTAGTTCCAGCCATGATAGGGAGCTGAACAAGATCTTTGAGTGCAGTTTCTTGATTGTTGGCAAATACTTTTCGAGAAGGATTCAAATTCGTGGTCGGCTTGAAAGATAAGTAATACCGATAGGGATATTTTCATTTAAAACCAATATATATATATATGTGTGTGTGTGTGTGTGTGTGTATTTGTGGTTGTGGTTGTGGTTTATAAGATCATGTTAAATGGCGGTACTTCTGCATGTGTTGCTTGTTTCGGGTCTAATATGATATAATAAGTTACCATTTTTACCATACATCGGACTTGAAACCATTATTGTATACTACCTCTGCCTGATTTTGTCTCGTGAATTTCTGTTTGAATCTCCGTTACTATAACCCTTTATTTGTGTGTTTAAATGTGAGTTACTTTTGTTGAAGATTGAAGGGATATTGACATCAAAAGATGACAGTAGAAAGAACACATTTTTTCTGATTCAACCAAACTCCATTTTATTTTCTCTCTTCCTCATTTCTAAACACAACAGGTTTCCCTCTTCGTTCTAAAACTCCTCTCAGTTGCTTCATTTGTTCTTCAATAGCTGATATCAAGTTCTTCTGAACCTGTACCCAAAACCCAAGCATCAACTTTTGAATAGAGCATGAAGTTTTATTATTTGTTCATGTTTGATGTCAAATTTGATGAAATTATAACTTCTAAGGAACATTCAAATCAATAAATTTTGGAATGGGATTATCAGACCTCCAATTGTTCATTCAAACTACTCTGTGTAGCAAGTAGTTGTCTCGCTGCTTCCACCAGCTGCTTCCCTCTGCTTGGATATATAAGGAAAGTTTGTAACATTTTCTTGTTGTGATTAATGTAAATGCAACTCAAGTACTCAACTCTACCTGTTTTGGTTAGCCAGCATCAGTTCCTTGTCGGGTTTTCTCTCGGATTTTCCTGCTTCACAAACACATCGACTTTTAGTACACGTAGGGATGTGGAGATTTGAAAAACGTCGTTATTTGTTTAGTTGAGAGTTTCAGTTGACAATCTTAACATTTTATTTTAATCATTATACTTTTTAATGTATAAGACGTTAACTATCTAGATTGGCACGTTCTGTAATACATAAAATATACCTTTTGAAAAATCTCGAATATGCTGAGAAATGCGGTATTTCTGAAACGGAAAATCATTTGGTTAAAAACTAAATCAAAAGAATAAGAAATTTAGAGTGAAATTTTGGTAGCTTTTTCTGTATACAAACCTGCAAGTGGCTTTTTATATGGATGAGAGTCAATCCTTCAGTTTTCATCAAGTGGAGGAGTTGCTTTGGTGTGGCTTCTGCACTTTTGTAACAAATAGAGTTACTAATTCAGATGGGGATATCCTCATTTACCAAATACGTTACTTACTTTGAGTGCCACCAAGCTGATCCACGCAATTCATGAATTTCTGGTGAAGTTCTTCGGTCCATTTAATTCGCTTCTTCGAACCAATCCTTGATTTTGACTGGAAACACAACGAAAAAGAGAACAAGAACCAAAAATGAAAAGGTTTAAACACAAAACATACGAATCAAATTCAACATATATGGAAGTACAGAGACCAAAATGAACCAAACCAAAACAGAACGGACGTATCAACAAACCTTTTTGTTCTCATTCCCCATCAACTCTTCCCATGACCAGGAACAGTCACCGCTGAACTCGTGGCAACAGCTTGATTGTTCTTGAGCTTCTCCTTGATGCTTTGATGAATCAAAAGCAAAAGATGAGAAATGAAGGTGAGGTTGATCATCTTCAGTGTTGGAGGATACAAATGAAGACTCTGCTTCAGAGAAAGTTTCACATCCTTCAAAAACATAGAAATCAAGCAATGGCGATCCCAAATAAGAGAGTTGACAAAGCCCATTGCAATCACTCATCAATAGTTGCTCGGTCATATCATAATCATATGAAGGAATACAATAAAATGTAAATGGTATATATAAGAACAGATGAGGCTGTTTGATCCACTTTCTTGTAATGATAAGGACATAATGTCGCCATGTAGCTTCATCTCAAAAGAAAAAAATTCTTTTCTTTCTGTTCAAAGTTTTTTTATAATGGTAACAACTGGTACAACTAGTACAAAGTTATTTGAAGTAGTACAAAGCTCTAATGTTAAATAAACCAATGAACATTTTGTCTCCAATACCCATATTTTAATTTTATCATTAACTCATTTTCATTTTCAAGTTCGGGTTAGGTTCATTTTCATGTTCGGATTAGGTTCTATGCACCTCGACTAATTTCATGGAACAATTCATTTGTCCCTGTACAACATTTAGGTATATAAAAAAAAAAAAACTCCTAAAATATTAAATTCCATGTGACCCAACACAACCAATCATTTCTCTTTATTCCTAAAGAATTAAAGGTCACCTTTTTTGAGTGATTTTGGCTGTAGCTCTTCGTCGTCGTCGTCCAGGTGCATTTGATGACGAAAAAACCTTGTTACCGTCAATTATGATCCTAAATAGTCATAAGAATCAATTTAGATTTTTTATTATTGGGTTATAGTTATCTTCACTTAATTTTATTTAAAATATACTCAAAATCACCTCAATAATATGATGGTATCAGAGTATGAAAATAATTAAATCTTGGACACAAAATGAAACAGAAAGGGCATACATGATATTGCAATTGGTCTAAGCTTTTTGCTTGCAACTGCAGTCCTGCAAACTTCAATTATTGCCCAACGGTCCCTCAGGATCTCATTATTAGCCTCAGAAAGCCCAATGGGCTCACGGGCCTGGATCGATCACGCGACTTCCGTTTTGAGTCCACAAAAAAAGTGGACTCCGTTGACGCTTTTTTCTAACTCACTTTTTCTTCCGAGATTCAACCGGCGGATTCGCCGGTGCAGCTACCTGGTCACCGATCTCTGACCGAAGTTGCTCTATGTTCTTCTTCATCCACCGGCTTTCTGTCCGTAAATCGTCCAAATGTTTCTTCAAAACTGAAATCTCTCCGGCGCTGACGGCCTCATTGCTTTCTCGTTCGCTGTCGCTGGCCGCCGCGAGTTCGATTTTGATCTTTCTTAATGCTAGATATGGCAGTTTAGAGAGCAGCATAACCTTGGCCGTAAACTCTTCCTTCTTCATGCTCATCGGAAACCTCATGCACCATTGGAACTTCACCGCCGCCGAGTTCTTGACCTTAAATGTCGATCTCGCGTTAATCTCCCCAGTCGAGAGCAGATCATGGAATCGATTAAATATCCCCGAGCAATGGATTCTCTGGCCTGAGAGCATCGTATTTCCGAGACCTAGGTCAGTATGAACTTCTCCCGAAGATTCGCCGCTATCGACGGATTTACCGCTACTCATAGCAGCAAGATCATCATCCAGAGGCAAATTGAAACTCGCGGTGTGCGACTGGACCGATCTGCGGAGAGTGAAATCGCCGAGTCGAGGCCTGAAGTGAAGGAAGAACCGAGGGGGTTTATTACCTGGAAGGTTGAATTCGGCGGTGAAATTCATAGGAGAGTCAATGGAGGAGCCGTGGAGTCCGATCCCGGCCTTGACGGCGAGAGTGAAAGGGGCGAGAGAATCATTGGGACGGTAAGAGAAGTTGAAAGCAGGGCCGGATCTGAAGAAAGAGGTGAAGGTGAAGGAGAGATTATCAGGTTCAGCAAGTTGAATGGCGGAACGGAAGGGGAAACCGAAGAAATTGAGAGGGATTTTGGCTCTGAAAATAGGGTTTCTTTGATCTTCACGGAAGATGATGGAAGCTTTCATAGTAATGTGATGAACAATTTGGAATTGGAAATGGATCCGCCTTCGTTTGTTCTTTATTATGTACAAATTGTATATATATATACATATATATATATATATATATATCTCATGGAGCTTAAGAGCTCCAAGTATTTGCCCTCTTTTGTAAGCCAAATATGTTACTTTAGGGAATCACCTAGTTTACTCAAATATGTTATTTTAATCCATAGTATTTAATTAGTATATTAGGTTCGAGCTTAGATGTTCGAGGCTCGATCTTTCAAACCTGTCCCGAACCTTTTGCTTTGGTCAGAATGACTAGAAACTCAAAGTTCGTCCTTTTTAGAGTTCGTCTTGACGTTTATGCAAAAGTTTGTTAAAATATGGACAACTTATTAGAGCTCTATAATGTTGGGAGTCGAAACTTCGTCCTTCTCGGAGTTCGTTTTTATGTTTGGACCAAAATTCGTCCAACCTTTGTTCAGTTGGAGCTCTGAAGAGTTAGAACCCCAAAGTTCGTCCAAACATGGCTTTGTCTAGACGTTTGGTCCAAAGTTTGTCCAAATTTCGATTCGTTAGAGCTATCGAAGCTTAGAAACCTTGAGTTTGTCCTTTGAAGACCTCGTTTCCTCCTAACTTTTACCTATTAGAACTTTGGAGAGTTAGGAACCCAAAGTTCGTCATTTGCAGAATTTGTCTTGATGCTTGTGTACAAGTTCACCAGTTCCAGAGTTTAGACCAAAGTTCGCCCAAACTCGTAATATTTTCGAGATAAGGAGGGTTAGAAACTCAACATTCGTCCTTTATGGAGTCTATCTCAGCGTTCGAACTCTAGAAAATTATAAGGTTTTAAATTTTGATCTTTATTATACGAAGAAAAAAAGTCGAATTTATATTTACATACCCATAAACTTAGAAAGATAATGAATATGTTAAGAAATTATTAAATAAATAATTGAAAGTTTATGAGCAATATACTAAGAAATTATTAAATAAATAATTGAAAGTTAGCAATAGGTTAATAAATTATTAAATAAATAATAGAGATTATTTGATAATTTGAGTCCAATTAGATACCCAATTTCATTTAATACCAACCAAAGTAAGGGTAACTCAAAGGTGAGCATATACTTTTTTTTTTTCTTCGGGCGAGACATTTCAATCCTCAAACTTTATTTATTATACTATAAGGTGATAGTGGAACTAGCGACATTTTATTTTTCCCTCATCTTACCGATTGAACATCTGTAACATCATCAAAGCATAATGAGACAATGAGTTTTTCTCCTCCAACGTTCTTATCCGAGTTCTCCACCAAAACATAGCACTAAACATCTACCAAACCATAACACTAAACATCTACCGACTTCTCCTTTCCTTGCTAACCTTTCCACACGTACGTCATGTCAAAACTTTATCTAAGTCTTTGAAATCGGTTCAACTAACTCCCTTGTGTTGTGCAAAAAAGACCGAGATTGGATGCAACCGGATGCAACGGCGATTTAGAATCGAAAGGAAGCAAGACCCAAATTCATTTGGGTGAAGATAACAATTACACTCTCATGATTTTAAATGGAAATATGTTGAACAGTGTTATAAAATAACAGAACTAAAAGGATTCACATAAAGATAACAGCAGAGAAGAAGTCAGTTAAAGCTCCTTTCCCATTTCCCATCAGCAGCCCTTCTAAAAATTCTTGGCTTCTTCTCTGGGAAGCTTTCTCTCCAATCTGGGTGTTCCACTAAATAAGCCCACTGCCTGTTAAGAGAGGGAGACAATATTCAGTTCCACATATACGTTACGAGCAGCATTTGGTTTTAATACATCGAGTCGTATGAACATTCATGGGGGGAAACGGGTACACGAATGATTGGAAGAACGTTTTGAAATTCATATGATTGCAGAAACAAGTAAAATACATCTTATTTTGAGGGTATTCGACATGTTATATATACCTTCTTGAATTTTCCACAAAGTCTGGTGCTTCTGCAGAAGGAGAGGTAGAACATGATTGAAGGATTTCGGCATCGGAAAGCTGTTGCAGAGACAGAGCCATGTATCGTTTCCATGGCGACCTATTATATCACAAGAACATCATTCGTTGTCCATCCGAGTTAATCCTAAGGTAAAAATGGTCATGGGGAGGATTTGCAAGTTACAGGTTGACAGATTACCAGCAGCATGGTTCGATTTTGAACTGATCGGTATGAGTTTCGTATGTCTCCAGCAGTCTTCCCTTCAAACTTGGATCCTCGTACGAGGAAGATAGTCGAATTCTCCGAATAACTTCATCTGGACATCTTGAAGTACTGTCAAAGCTAGCAGGGAACACAGATCCATCGGAAGTTTTCACCTGAATTACCAAAAGGAAAAGTAGTACATTTAAGTTAAATTTGCATTCTAAAGGTTTAATTTGTTTTATAGAACGCACTCAAACAATGCTGATCATCTTATAGCTCATAAATCAGCTCGTGAATTGTGATGAAAATCATAGCTCAACCCGAAAAGATGAAAGAAAATAAACAGAACATGAAACTGGATGAATCAAAGACTAACCGAGAATCCACTGAAGATGGGGTAAGCATTCCCTTCAGAGTCTCTCCGAGTGTTGTGATGAAGAACACAAAGAGTCTGAAGATGAAATGTCTCTGGTCTTGTCCATAAACGCTCGATAATCTTGTTACACAGCGGAAATGAATGACCCTCTGTCTTTTTACGATCTTCCAACTCGGTGATATCATTACTTTCCTGCATCAAACCCCAATGCATACAATTCAATTCAAATATTCTGATTGTGTGGATGGCATCCTTGGAAATGAATCACAAAGTTATAGGTTCTGGGCCAGACTTTGAGTAGAACATCTTCAAAGCCTCCAACTAAATGAACCTACATTGTGTAATAGATTCGAATCAGTCCTCAAGCATTAGCTTAAATCAATTCATTTGTTAGATAAGCAGGATCGACAGTACGGACATTACATCTAACTCGGCATCAGAAGAGGGATCAACAACTAAGGATAACATCTGCGAGAGGGCGTTTTCTATGATGTTTGGAAAATCTATATGAGCAACCGATGTCCTGAAGGCCAGGAAATGAGATTAGGAAGCATAAGTTGGCAACTATTGTAACACAATGGCGAGATTAGCAGAAGAAAATACATATAACTTCTCAGAAATAATTCTTACATTCCGTTTTTTCGATTCCGAATAGCTACACCCACACAAGTTGTTGCTTCATCAGTGCCAACGAACTTTAGTTATGCATTGTGGGTATAAATACACAAAGTTAGAAAAGAACAGAAAGCTGCATACACTTCAACATCAGGAAAGCTGCATACACTTCAACATCAGGATCTAATAGTTCTTACCCAGCTGACCACCAACTTTAATTCAGAATGCAATTGAAAATACTTATGGATGTGTAAAGGAATAACTTGCTTTAGGTTCTTTGTTGTAGTCCTAAGGATAAATATCATAATCTTTTGGCATCGTTCGAAGGATTTTCGTGATCTCAAAACCTAACCTCAGGGTATTACTGACATCTAATGGGACACAAAAGCGTTAAACTTTTTAAAACTCAACGACATAGTTGTACAACCTATAACATTGATATTGTTCGAGTAAGGTCGTGGTCGAGACACAGGAGCATTAGATGTTTGGCTACAACTACTAGAAGCCGGTTCGACAGGAAGCTTTTGAAAACACAGTGCTTCAAGTCCCTACGCAGCTATTCATATCAATTATCCAGTAAGTTTGAGTAGCAAAGGTCATAATTCAAATTCATGAAAGAGCAGCTTAACCAAAGAGAGGGAAAGGAAGAAAAAATACATCCACCAAGGCAGGATCAACAGTGGCATATTCTTTCTGAAACAGATAAACCCATTTACACATTGTTGATCTCTCCACACCAAACTGTTCAGAATCTGTGAACCTCATCTCTGGAATACTCTTGAATGATTTTGTGGCATCAACAAGAAAAGGACACTCCATTAAAGCATACAGGACATCAGCTCCCTGCTCAGAAACACAGTTCTTTCTGAATGGTTAAACAAATACAACTTTGTCCAAGCATGGGCTGCCGGATGCGTAAAGCTTGTGATCTAATTTAAAAGAAAAAATTTGCCCATCAGATGCTAACATGCTATATAGATCTTGAATATGTTCTCAAACCCACTCATATTCAGAAAATTAATCAGTAAAAAAACCGTTTACTAGGTCAAAGATCAAGAACAACGATAATGATCAAGCAAATATGAGCAGATGAATCATTACAAAGTTAAACACTGAAAGTCAAACAGTGTACACAGACTTGATCGTGGAAAATACAATCAGAGAACAGTCAACAACAAATTTATATTACTGAATAGCTCGAAATCCATCCAACCTCATGTTCCTCTGCTAATAGAATTGAAAATGGCCACATCGTTAAACAAGAAAGTGGGGCAAATTCTGAATCGATTTCATAAAAAAATTAAACACTGAAATGGAAAAACGAGAGGAAACTTAAACATAAGCTAGAGGGTTCATAACTTAAAGTGAAAATTAGGGAGAGAGGAAAATGAAAAACAGTGAAGATTGAAGCAGGGAAGTACCTTATTTGACGAGGACGATTCGACGGTGAAGGGTACTCCGTCGACGAAAATCATGGCTCTGGTATGGAAGGTTGAAGGAGAAGAGAGATGAAGAATCACGGGGGAGAGAAGAAGAGTAAAAGGATTTCTGGAAATAATGGTACTGACTTGCTTGAGAGGAAAAATGGGTTTTCAGGGGGTTTTGCTTTTGTTTATTCGTGTTCAGTTCCTATTTTATTTTTTTCTCTTGTAAAAGAATCGTTTTTTATCCACCCGAAAATAGGGTTCTACGTTGAGTTAGGTCGAGTTTTTGGAGATTTTTTTGTGAGCCAATATAAAATTTCCGATTGGTTGGATTGGAATCTCAACCCGAAACTTTTCACAGTCCAATCCAACCTAGCCCTCTACTTTCCATTCTTTGTCAGTTCTTTTTAATTTTTATTTATCTACTATTTATAATTATTTGGATACAATCTTAAATAACATAAATCAATCTATAGTTTTTGGAAAAAAAAATTAACAAAAAACAGAGTGAAAATATCTGTCACATATTAAAATAGTTCGTCATAAAACTAAAGATAACTAAATATTCACACATTTTTTAAATTGGTTAAAGTAATAAAAATATAAGTATAAAAAAAATTAAATAAATAATAAAAATCATTGGGTCAATAAAAAATTAAATAAATATTAAAAATAATTAGTTTAAAGATATTATATATATATATAATAAAATAGATATGAATAATTATTTAAAAATAATATAAAATGTATTAATAATTAATAAAAACAATTAGTTATAAAAAAGTATGTATGGATGACACAGAAATTAAAAATAATAATATAAACAGAATAAAAAAAAATATATATATAAATAGAATAATAAAATAAAACATGAATTTACTTGGTGTGGGTGTGAGGTCTTTGAACTAGCCTATGTCAAATCTATTAAAAGAAAAAAATTCTCAATATATTTTAGGTCAACGGGAAGGTTTGGTCCACGAACTCGAAGTCGGTTCTCTCAATATATTTTAGGTCAACTCGAAGGTTTGGTCTACGAACTCGAAGTCGAACCGATTCAATTTGAGTTTAAAAAAATGAACTCAATCCTACTCGAAATGCTAATCCAACCCAACTCAACCCTATAGTTCGGGTTGGGTTGGTCCACATTGTCAAGTCGAATGTACATCCCTATGGGAGAATCCGTCCAAATTTAGTATTGTTTTTTTAGATAGTTAGAACATTTTATTTATATTACGTTCTAATATATATGTTTTTTTTTTTTTTTTTTTGTAAGAATATTGGTTTGAAATATCATTTAACCTAATCTCAAAATCGGAGAACAAGTACACTTGGAGAGGGCAGTATAATGGAGAGTTGTATGATGCTTTTGGTAAGGATGAATCGCTCTCGAAACGGAATCTATTAATTCTCTTCCAATTGGTTGGACCGTAGATGCGACGATCTACTTTATGGGCGAGATCTTTGATTCAAGTTTAGGATGATCCAATTACGCTAAGGAAAAGAATAGAATAAGTATCTGACTCCTTCATGCAAGTCTCACTTGGCTCGGGGGGATAGAGCTCAGTTGGTAGAGGTCTGCTCTTGCAATTGGGTCGTTGCGATTATGGGTTGGATGTCTAATTGTCCAGACAGTAAGAATAGTATTTTGTACTGAATCGGTGACTCACTTTTTTTAAGTAATGAAGAAGAGGATGGAAACATGTCATCGAAGGACCTATGGATGAATTAGAAAATCAAAATAATATTTAAAAATTGATTTGATTATCCTAAAACGCCCCCCACGAGTTCAAACCCCCAGTCGGGCGAATTCACAAGAATTCAATTTGGCAATTTGATATTCAAAATATCAAACCAAAAACACCCAAATTCCCCGCCACCATGCCCGTCGACTCCCCTCTCATCCCCACCAATACGACGCCCGCCGCGGTGGCCGCCGCCGCCACCACCACCACCACTGTCGCTCCGATTTCTTTCACTTTAACCACAGCTGCAGCTACCACTTCCGCCGCAGCCATTGCTCGTCCGCTAGCGAATCAAGCGCCATCGAGACCCATTTCTTCAATTCCTCAGACCCACCATCTCCACTACCCTCCTCAAGCCCTCTACACGGCGCAGCACATCCCTGTTCGAACTCCGAACACCCAATTACCGAAGCTTCAGCAGGATGCGTCTCAGGCAATTCTTTACCCTGTCGCCTCCTCCGGTCGCGGGTTCGTTCCTCGCCCCATTCGACCCCTTCCCGTCGATCAGACCGTCACAGTGGCCAACCCTGGCGGCTACCCACATCGCCCCGTCGTTTCTTTCCCGCATCGGCCGATTGGGTCGCCTCATTTGGACTCCATGAGCCATCCAATGCACATGGCTCGACCTCCCAACTTGCAGCAGCAACTTATTCCCTTTTCTGGGTCCTCCATCTCTGGATCGATTAAGGGTGCCCCCAATTCCTCTGATCCAAAGGTTAGTTGGGTAGTAATTTGATTTAGCATTTGAGGCGTTAGTTTGATGGGATAAGAAAGTTCAGGTTTCGATGAGATACTGAATTGCTAGATTTAACTCTGATTTCAGTTTTGCCAATCAATTTCCATTTGTTCTGCTGATGACTTTAACAGCTGAGTTAACATTTAAACTTGAGATTGTGTGACCGTTGGATGCTTGTAGAGCTATTTCTGTTCTAACTATTGGGATAGTAATTACATCCTATTAGTTTAACCAACATGGCTCTTCAATTATGCTTTATGAAGTTATTATCCTTTTCAATTGGTCGGATATTTCATATCATTTTGGCGTGCCCAAGTTTCTTTTAACTGATCCTGTTGTCCTTTTATCAAACCCCATGAGTTTGTTGTGTCTCCCACCCCCTTCCTTAGATCTCTTTCATAGTTGAAATTGGCTTTATTACTCTTTCTAGGTTTTTCCTCCATCAACAATCGGCGAGGCAAATGGGTGTAAAGAAATGAGGTAATGGTTGCTCCTTATGTTACATATATTTCATTCCTTCTTTTCTAAACTTGTGACATAGTGCTTTTGTGTTTTTGTATGAGGATAGAGTCAGAGATGATGCTCTTTGTGTGGTTAGAGATCGAAAAGTAAGCTCTAAAATTCTGAATTTTGTTCATTTTTATTTTTTTAGAACATTTGTGGCATGGGAGAGTTTCTAGATTCATTTTGTTTGAATGATGATTACTTATGTGAAATCCCACATTGATTGGAGAGGGGAACGAGTGCCAGCGAGGACGCTGGGCTCCGAAGGGGGTGGATTGTGAGATCCTACATCGGTTGGAGAGGGGAACAAAGTATTCTTTATAAGGGTGTGAAAACCTAAACTTTTTCCTAGCATATGCGTTTTAAAAACCTTGAGAGGAAGCCCAAAAGGGAAAGCCTAAAGAGGACAATATCTACTAACGGTGGGCTTGGGCTGTTACAAATGGTATCAGAGCTAAACACTAGGCGGTGTGCCAGCGAGGACAATGGGCCCCAAAGGATTGTGAGATCCCACATCGATTGGAGAGGGGAACCAGTGCCAGTGAGGACGCTGGGCTCCAAAGGGGGGTGGATTTATGAGATCCCACATCGGTTGGAGAGGGGAACAAAACATTTTTTATGAGGGTGTGGAAACCTAGACCTTTCCCTAGCATAACGTTTTAAAAATGTTGAGGGGAAATCCAAAAGGGAAAACCCAAAAAGGACAATATCTACTCGCGGTGGGGTTGGGCTGTTACAACTTATATGCTATATTTTGATGTTTGCAATTCTTCCTCACCTTGTTTTACCACTAGTTTCTGGTTGTTGAGCTTACATTTTGAGTATATGTAATGTCCCACATTGGTTGGGGAGGAGAACAAATCACCCTTTATAGGGGTGTGGAAACCTTCCCCTAGCAGACGCGTTTTAAAGCCTTGAGGGGAAGCCCAAAGGGAAAGCCCAAAGAGGACAATATCTGCTAGCGGTGGATCTGGGTCGTTACAGTATAACTTGCAAAATACTTTGGGTTCCATTTCTTTGAAAGCTGTTTAACAAACTAAGAATTTTTTCCCTTTTGGAGCATCAGTCATTTTGTGGACATGTTTTGTTCAATTTTTTGATAAAATCTAAAATTATGACCTTTTTTCTTCTACCAATGACCTGATTATGCATTTGATTCATCAGTTGGGGAAATATGAGTTGTAAACGGAGGGAGGGATTAATTTGACTGTGATGGTAATTGTTTTATATGTTTTTAGTGTGAAATAAACGGCATCTTTTGCTGAACGATGGCTTTGCATTCTATGTGATCAGATCCTCAATTATCTTTAATGAAATACTTGCTTAGAATCACCACTTTTCTTTTATAAATTTAGAATCTACACTTTTTTGGCACACTAATATAGTAACTATGGCTAGGTTGGAATAACTGATGGGGCTTCGCTTTATGCGCTTTGTCGATCGTGGCTGAGGAATGGGTCTCAAGAAGAAAGCCAGGTTTGTGTCTTCGGATTACAACATCTTTTCTTTTTGTGTATTCGAACTGCACTTCGCTCCTCTTGTCTTGACAGAATGTTATTTTTAGGATCCTTATAGGATTAGATTAATGATTCTTGATTTTGATAGAAAGCCTTTTGTAAAGATCCCAAATCTTCCTAGTGATATGAGAAGTTGTCCAAGTTGACAAGAAAGAGTTTCTTTGCACGAGTAAGAAACCTATGTATTTTCATGGGCTGCCCTCGTGGAGTAAATGAGTTCTTTCAATTTCTCGTATCGTATTTCGTGGGTTAGCATCTTGAGGTTTTTTTGATAGGCATAAAGAAATCGTCTTGGTAGCAACCATCAAACCAATAGAACCAAGGTTAGCTTAGCTGAGGGTCCATAAGCAATGTAAGTAGGTCCATTACCGGCCGACTCCGGAACGAAAAGACCTAGCGGAGTAATCCCATATCTCGGATCGGAGATGCTAATGGGGCAGGAATCAAAGTGGGGGACCTCTCTATCGCCTTAATAGTTAGCACTACAGCCAATTGGCCTTTATGCTGTATTTTTTCATAGCAATATTGGGTTCTTTATTTGTCATTTGTTCAAAATGGGGTTTATTTAAATTCATCTTCTCTCTATAGGTATAGACGAGTCGATAACTTGACCGAGAACTAGATCAGAAAACTTACTTTTGGTTTAAAAATGTTTGACAATCTCTGTGAAGAGTGTTCATTAGCACTGCTCCAATCGTTTTTTCGTCGTTCTTTCATTAGTTGCATGCAAATTTATACATGATGTCCTATGGCTGTCTTATGTCTTTACTTGATTACTTAATCTACTACTGCTTAGCTAGTAAGTTTCAATGCATTCTTCTCTGCATTTAATAGACAAAGTTCTTTTCTTTATGATATGGTGCATGCAAAAAGCATTAGCTGATGTCATTTCCTTTTTCTGCTGTTCCTATCTGTAATATATTCACACGAAGGAACATACACTTGCTGTTTTGTTTTGTTTCTAAAATGCTTGCTGATAATTTTTCTACTGGCAGCCTCAATATGGAAGTTTTTTGAGGTCTCTTCCGAGACCGTTGCCCATCGCCGTGACTGGTGCTGTACCGTCACAGAAGAAGGAAGTTGTCGAAGAAGTAGTTGATGAGAAAGATAAGGTTGGTAGAAGTACAGATAATTTAAGATTTGGTTTTGAAATAAAAATAAACTAATGAACAAAAGATACCGCGCTTGTGATGTCCCACATTGGTTGGGGAGGAGAACAAAAGACTCTTTATAAGGGTGTGGAAAATTTCCCCTAGCAAATACGTTTTAAAGCCTTGAGGGGAAGTCCGAAAAGGAAAGCTCAAAGAGGACAATATTTGCTAGCAGTGGGTCTAGGTTGTTACAAATGTTATTAGAGCCAGACACCGGACGATGTGCCAGCCTTTTCGCTCTTCTTCGAAGGTAGACACAAGCTGGTGTGCCAGTAAGGACGCTGCCCCCAAAGGGGGTGGATTTGGTGGAGCTTCCACATTGATTGGAGAAAGGAACGAGTGTCAGCGAGTACGCTGGGCCCCAAAGGGGGGTGGATTGTGATGTCCCACATTGGTTGGGGAGGAGAACAAAAGACCCTTTATAAGGGTGTGGAAACCTTCTCCCAGCAGACACGTTTTAAAGCATTGAGGGAAAGCCCGAAAGGGAAAGTCCAAAGAGGACAATATCTGCTAGGGGGAGGTAATGTGAGATCCCACATCGATTGGGAGGAGAACGAAGCATTATTTATAAGGGTGTGGAAGCCTCTCCCTAGCAGATGCTTTTAAAAAATCTTGAGGAGAAACCTGAAAGAGAAAGCCCAAAGAGGACAATATCTGCTAGCGGTGGGCTTGGGTCGTTACAGTAAATACTGGACCTCAAGCTCAATATCGCAAATTTGTTATGGTTTCGTCTCTGGGTTGCTTGCTCTCTTAACCAAATCCTTTAGTTCATCAGCAAACTGAATTCTTCTAAGCGTTTATATCCAAAAGGTTGTTCTGCAAGGACTTTTGGACATAGCTTTACCTGTGTTTCTGCTTTTCAGGATGAGGAATCCATTGAGGACTTGTCAACGCAAGAGTTATTAAAACGACATGTTCGACGTGCGAAGAAAGTTCGATCACGGTGCACATTCTTTTCCCATATTGATCTTTCATCTCTGTAGTTCAGCAAATCCGTGTGAGATTTGGTCATTTGATTCTCGTTTCGAATATAATTTTGTTCGTATAATTCCTCTAGATTGAGAGAAGAACGGTTGCAACGCATTGAAAGATACAAAACCAGGCTCGCTCTTCTCCTTCCACCTCCGGTCGAGCAGTTGAGGACCGATAACATTACTGGAAGCTGAGTACGCATCCCGAATTTCTCGTCCTCAAAATCCACCACGAACGTTTGTCCGAATCATTCTTCCCCAACTGCAGATGAACTCGAGAAGCATTCAACGGCAGCGGGCGGAGGATATTTGATAGATATTGGTAATTCATGTGTTCCTATCAGTTTGTTTTTGGCAGTTTGTAATTGTACGAGGTTAAGAAAATGAAGTTATTTACAGAGGTTAGAAGAAAATCACATGTTTTCTCCTGTTCTTGTTCTTCTATCTTCATTGCTTTTTTATTGGGACTTCTTGAACTTCAACTTTCTGTTGTTAAAACTTTCATTTAACATCATTACTAAGTTTTATTTTGAGATGTCTGAATCTCAATCTCGACAAGCTAGTCGGGTACATGGTTCGAGATGGTTTCAGGAAATTTTTTGGATCAACTTAAAAGTTCGGGTTAGTATTGGTAACTCAACTCAACCTTCTATTTTCGGGTTGGGCTTAGGTTAAATTGTCGGTTGTTAAAAAAAGTTTTATTTATCCGCTATTCATAATTATTTAATACAATTTAGATAAAAGATATTACAAGGTTATAAATTACGAGAAAATGGTAACATTTTAACATAGTTGTAACTAGCGATTATTTTAGGATTTGGGTCGAAATGCTATATTCTAGTAGAATGATAATTTAGGAAAAAATTTGATAGCATTAAGACACCAGAGATGAATATCATAGAACGTTGAAGTGAGATTTGTGACATTGAATAAGCGTGACACTTCACTTTCACAGTATTGAGACGTTATGCTTACATGCTAGTGGTGTCAAAATGCTTTGGACAACATTTAAACGTTGTCGAGCTTTTTAAGTTCCTTTTTCACTCAATTGTCAGCGAACGTTTTATTTTTTTATAGGGTTCGAAATCTACAAATCATATAATTATACCCATCAGATATAATTTGAACATTTTCTTCATATATGACGTGAAGTTTGTTTAGCATGATTGATACTGTGATTCATATTAGTTTCTTTTTTTAATTTTATTACGATGATTTTCAATTTTTGTTTTTTGAAGAAGAAGAATATGAAAAGAAACCGTAATTAGTGGATGCAGTTGGGGCGGCGCGTTGACAAGACGCGCACAAGGTGAGAGTGGTGGCGGGTAAGTGTATGAAGAGAGAATCAGTGGTTTTCAAAGCTCTCAAATCATGAAGTTACTTTAGAAGATTTGTGTTTTGGTGGGTCAGTGTTTCGCAGCTCTGCTTCAAATATTCACAGTCCACTTCCGCAGTAAATTTTTTTTTAACAACAGTAAAAAATGGAAGAGAGAGAGAGAGAGAGAGAGAAATTGTTACCTTGCTCGTCTGTTTTGATACCAAATTTCTAGTTGTCTTTGAAAGCCTCAGTTTTTTACTGCAACCCAAATTCTGATCACTGCCGCCTCTCCACCAATCTCTTCCAACAAACGCCCATTCGCCTCCGTCCTCCCCCGCCGCGGCGACGGTAGGAGGAAGAAGACCCAGGTCAAGAACCGGCGGCGGAGGATTAGAAAAACAGCCAACGACGTCGTTTTCGTCGGGATCTTTCTAGAACCCAAATGGAGGCTCATTTCCTAACCTCAAACCCAACTCCATTAAAGAGACCAGAAATTTTTCTTAAAATTAAAAGGGAAATTTTGGGACTGAAAATATCCTAAATGGATTGATCGTTGTTGCAGAAACACTTGTTCGGGCATGTGTTATCATGCATAAAACAATTACTCGAACTAGACTGATACTAGAAGTACTTACTTAGTTGATCTTGGCCGAGGTCGGAGTTACTAATTATTCTTTGTACTAGCATGAATTTGCTCCTCCAGTTCCAATTCAGTCTCAGAAATCATCTCGATGATATCAATTAAAATCAGCCACCTTGTAGTCCAATTATTGAACGTAAAGAAATATCTTGACATATATACTCTATCTCATTTTTTTCTTAGATTTAGTTACATCGAGATATTGTTTTAATATTTTCTTTGATTTATTTATATTTTGCATTGGTTAGGCAAGCATATCCCTTCTGTGGCATCTGGTGATGGGTTTGTGCGTTGAGCCTGATCAAGTCAAGCCCAGGGTATGTATAGGAGCCCACCTGGTGGGTCTATGTGCGCATACGTGGAGCGTGTGTGGGAAAGTACCTACCTCCAACCCTACCCATAATTAGAAAGAGCTCAAGACTATGTTATGTTGTTAATAAGTCACATGCTTTCCTTATTCTTCAGGTAAAGGTAAAGTGCCACGGTACGGATGACGATAAATGATGGAATGACCATGAAAGTAAAGATAGGACAATAATATGCATTGTTTTCAGTTAGTAGTTTTGTAGGTAGCTTTTCATTTTCGTATCCAAACATTATGTTAAGATTTTATTTTGATAACGATCTTTCTGTTTATTGTTTTAAACTAAACAAATAAGTCTATGACTTCGTTCGAAACGTTTTATTTAAATTTTTGTATATGTTGTTAAAAGCATGAATGTAGTGATTAGAGAAACAAACATAAAATTTAAGGAAATTGAAAACATGACTAGGTATCTATGTTTAGATTACTTTTTTATGTCCCTTACGATGATTTATTCATGTCTAGTATGATTATGCTGTTACGTAGAGGTGATCAGGGGTTTTCATACTAACCTCTAATTGTGAACTCAACTCGACTATCACGGACCTATATAACATTTTTAAAATTTGGTTACGATGATTTGTATTCTGTGGGGACTATCCACGCTTTTCAGTTAATTCTTAATAGTATACTTGCCCATGTGACGGGGATTTGTAGTAGTACTCTTACATTTATAAGTTGATAGAACTAGGGTCGAGCGTTGAAATGCATGAATCTTATGAGAACTTAATGAGTGCCTTATGGGTATAGTTAGGGGGTCTCCAACCACTCCCTAATCATGATGTTACGTAAGATTGAGGGTTGCCTCCACATTTTATGATTTTTATGTTATGGGACCTACTAGGGAGATGCCGACTAAACCCTACTAGAGAACAATGCGTTGAAACTGACACACGGGTTGCGCTTCGAGTACTAATGAGATATAGGTCAATGGTGATGCTAAGGAAGAAAGAGACTAGTAGAACATCTGATTAAGATATTTTAGAACTCAAAAACCGAATTATAAGAACTAACGGTCCAAATAGAGCTAAGAAAAGAAAACTTAATGATTTTTTTTTTTGTACTATGACCCTAAGTTGAACTTAGGTGAATCAAATAAACCTTACAAAAACTTAGGAATGATCTTCTAAGTACGAATAAGATAAAATATGAATGAATGAAATTTAACTCGGTGTGACAAAGATCTTTCCTCTAAGATAGTTTATAAATGTTTCTCTAGGTACTATGCACATTAGAATTTCACTTAGCTCGACAAAAAGTTTTTAAATCGTAAATCTTATTAAAATAGAGTCTCATACCATTTTTATTTTTAAGACAAGGCTAAAAAAAACTGTTAAGAAATTTATAATTCAATAAGGAGAGGATTTGGAAACTTGGAAACAAGAACCCATTTGAAATTTTTATTTTGAACTATGATTAAGAAGACTAATTAGAAGTTTTGTAATTGATGTCAGTCAGTGATACATATTTGATATTTGAGTCTTATGACAATTTAATTATTAATATAACATGTATTGCTGATAGGTATGATTTCAATCCAAATTAACTTAATTCAACTTTGGTTGAACTTTGGTTGAACTGTCAACTCTACTCAAATTGTTCAAGTTGTTCCAAAAGATTTCGTCAACTCAACCTGGATTTGTTTGAGCCTCCAAAACTTTTTTTTTTTTTTTTTATTCAAAACCCCAAAACCCTAAACACTAAGAGAGAA
>NW_019268520.1:1420754-1426826 GCF_002738365.1 Cucurbita moschata | reverse complement strand
TTTTTTTTTTTTTTTTATTCAAAACCCCAAAACCCTAAACACTAAGAGAGAAAAACTTTTTTTTTTTTTTTTTATTCAAAACCCCAAAACCCTAAACACTAAGAGAGAAGAAGAAAAATTCTCCGTGTTTAAAATGTTTAAAAATAAAATATCAAATAATAAAATGTCTGAGAATGGAATAAAGAATGCTATTAGCTATTAGATTTTGATGTATATAAATAATGTTTCTGGTTCCAATAATTTTATTAAATTTGTTAATTTTAGATGATTAAGAGTCAAATTATTTAATTAAAATTTAATTTATTTTGTCTTAAATTTTAGGATTTTAAATTTATTTAGCAATGAAATTAATAAAATTATACAAACTTTTACTTGAAAATAAATATAAATAATAAGTCAAATTGTAGAATTAATTGTTACGCTATATTTTAGAAAACAGAATCCTATTAATTTATCTCACTCATCCCAACTTAAAACACGTAAATTTTTTATTGTCATTTATTAGCTATTTTTCTCCCACCTCCTTTGAAAACAATTTGAAATCTCTAAAATTGATAGACTATTAAGAAAAATAAAATAAAAAAATAATGAAAAAGAAACTACAAATCACAAGGAAAATACTCGAGCTAGAAAGGGAGAGGATATGAAACACAAATAAAATAAAAAATAAAAAAAAATCATTAAAAAACAAAAACAAAAATATATAAGGATAAAAAATAAAATTGGGAAGAGTTGAATAAAAAAGTAACTAAGAGAAAAAGGAAATTAAGAGATATGAGAAAACTCATCTCTTAAATTACAAATTTTGGAGAAAAGAGTTATCCAAATCTCGACCAATCAAGGATTTTATATACCTACGTGCAATTCCATACTCGTAATGACAACAAAAACCATCCTTTAACCTTCAAGGTTAGGAAGCCATGCATCTCGAAGGCATTCAATTCATTTCGAGTAATTTGGATCCAAACAGGTTTGAATCATCAAACAAATTGAAACCTCAGTACTAAACTTTGTCAAGTGTTTACAATTCTACACTCAACTATCCGTTCAAACAATTACTCCATCAAACTTCTAAAATTGTCAAAGCAACCAATATGTTTGTCGAATAACGCGAAGATCATAAACACATGAAATAAATAATCTCGAGACAACTAAACAAGCATATCCAAAGTAGAAAAAACCCTAACCAAGAGTAAGAAACACCCTAATAGAATGGTAAGAAACAGAGTAGGGATATAGATAGAGATAAGGGATGGGCCCCTAAAAGACAGTAAAAGGTGAGAGCTAATGGTGTGTGGGGGTTTAGGGATGAAGGCAATAATTGGAGGGCCTCACCCATCCCCATGCACTCTGTCTGTCTTATCATTTCTGATGGGATGCCCAACTGGTTCTATGCATATACTCATATCCTCTTCATCTTCTTACTTTACAAGCAAATCTGTTCATCACCCAAAAATTCAGCATCACAAATCATTCTTCCTTGCAGTTCACATGTTCTAACACTTCCTCAAATTTCCTGTCCTTCCAAACTAGACTTCTCATATGTGGAAGTAAAATATTATAGAATATGGTCAAATACTACACCTTCTAATCCTAGTTACTCCACTCTAATCTTAGTTAGGCCATGTAGATAACAACATTAACAGAAGATCAGCTGTTGACAGAACATATAAAGATTGCCCATCAACATTTAATTAACAAACATTGACGGGAAGAACTAAAAAGAAGCATAATTCTAAGGCAGCAATTACCAATGTCTTGTTCAGTAGGGCAGAATGAGCATAGTCTATGTAGGCATGCTTTGATCAGTTCTTTTATTCAAGAAAAATTGCAAATGAAGTGTTGTCTGGCCATTAGTATGTTAATGATAAAACCAAGATCAATATAATAGTAAAATAAAAGGCAATAAAGAAGAAGTAAACGCAAAGGTTTTCCCTCAAACACAAGTCTTCTCTTCAACGAAAGAATTTCAGAAGAAAAGGTACAGATTGATTCCAGTAATTTCCAACAGCAGCACAATCTATCTATCTAGAACATGGGAAATTTTGGATGCCAAATTCATTGGGAGGAGGAAGGGACATGCAGATAGCGTGTATATATTACAGGGGCTTACCATAACACCATCTGCTATTTGACCAACATAGCAATACCGATATCAAATATGCATCTTCTATGAAGGAGGAAAAAATTCAACAAACGCTTTCGCAACAGCCAGTTCGCCACATGATAGGAGTGTGCTGCAGCTGGAAAGCTGGCCAGATCGCACCTCTTCACATTCTTCCAGTACCTTATCAGAGAATAGACCATCAAACTTCTTAGGCTAGCTGTTATTTATGTGGGGATTTCACACCAGCAAGGATCTTCCCCAGGTTGAAGAAAATTCAATAACTTAAAAGAAAAAAGTGAAAGTAAATAAATAGCTCATACGATGAGAAAGAACTTCATTATCAATTCAATTATCCCAATCTCCTCCTCCTTCGCTCCTGCAAATTTTCATTGTCCAAATCTGACCGTCGTGGTAACTCACTTCTCCTCCTGGTTGATGGAGATGGGAGTATTATTCGGTCGAATTCTGTACTACTACTGGTCTGGTTTTCTAGACGTGCAATATTAGTAGCAATATCCATACTTCTAGAAGATGACTCGAATTGGGGAACCAGAAAGGTGATTCCACCAACAGGATCTGGAGGGATACCATCCGATCGCACAGTTGCAGCAATACCGGACAAGGGGTCTCCATTGTTAGGATTATTTGGTAGAGAGTGTGGGCGGCTTCTACTTGCGCCATGATTGTGAATGTATGTTTCAAGGTCCTCAACTAATCTTTCAGCAGAGTCCATTGCAGAATTCAAAGCAGATGAAAGAGATGAAAATGAGGCAGCACCTTGCAGTAGCAACCTAGACACTTGAAGGGATCGGCTTTGTTGATTGCTCTCATTCTCAGTAACAGGTAATACTTGGGACGCACGACGCCTCCGGCCCAACAAATTAGTCCTCTCAATCCTTCCATGCATAATGTCAGAATTCTGCGATCGAGATTGCTCCCCCATTGCACCAATCATGTTGCTAATCTGCTGGATCCTTTCTTCAATGAGAGAAGAAGATGCCCCCTGGAACAAAATTTGTTGCCTCATACTCTCAATCCTTTGAGCACGTGGCCTGGGAGGAACCTTCAAACCAGAATCATTCGGTTTAGACTTCTGAGCACGATTACCATTTCCATGGCCATAGATTGGAATGATGCTAGTATCTGTAACTTCACCTTGACATTCAGGGCATTCCTTGGCATTTGAATGAACATAAGATAACTGATAAAAGCAAGACCAGCAAAATAAGTGACCACAACAAGTCAATATTGGATCCTTCGCAACATCCAAGCATATATTACAATCAAAAAAGCTTCCCATCTTGTTTCCAGTGGGCTTCAGCTCTGGATCCATCCCCAATGCTTTGGCAACCAAATGAGAGCCATCCTTTTTACTAGTTTTGGTGGAATTAGCTACTCTTTCCTGGGCAGCACTATCATCACCAGTGTCATGTCTTTCAAGGTGAGCATAAGCTGCTGCAGTGTCAGCAGGTTCAGTTACAGTCGGGGCATGTCGCCATCTCTGTCGCCGTGTAGCCCTTGTTGTAACGGCTTCAAGTTGCCGAATGCGTTCTTCAATGCGTCCATGAGCATTTTCAAGGTCATTCAGTATGGTGTCTAACCCTACCACTGAATCATAAGATTGATCCAAAGGCTCCTGATTCAAATCGAGGTCCATTATATCTTCTCTTGAGTTATTTCCCATTAGTATCTACACCGAATCTTTCCTTTCATTCTAACCTCACAACTAAAAACAATTCTCAAATTCAAGAAGCCAATCGAACCATCTCTGCTCCTGCCATTGAACAACAAAAGCTTCACTTCTGTCAGTACAAAAGCCTCAAGAATTCCACATACCCTAAATAATAATAAAAATAGTAATCCCTAAGCACCAATTTTATCCACTGTTAGACAATTTTGCTTCAATTGTCCACAAAATAGCATGGAAACTCTCCAAATTGTCATGAAATCCAAATTCCCCCGTGAAATCAGAAACTGACTTTTTCGAAAAACCTAGAACAACGACCCAAGAAAGATCTCGATACAACAAATCAAAACAATCTTGAAAACCACTCACAAGAAATTCAGAACCGAGAATAGAAAAGACCTGTTATCAGGCGAAGATTCGGGCAATCCGAAGCCCCTCGATCAAAGCCGCACTGCATCCATCGGCAAGGAATTGGAAATCCAATATCAGAACTCTGCAAGTCGATTCTCCAGGACGCTGCTTCCTCGAGAAGAGAGGGAGAAACAAATGAAGTGAAGAGTGAGGAGGAGGCGGAGATGGTGGCCGGAAGCGGAAAGGAAGCGGTGGCGGAGAGAGGAGGATATTTGGCTCGCCCTTATCAATTATCACGATACGGCCTACAGAGTGTCTGAAAGATCAAAATTACTGAATGGCGGACGTACCGGAAGAGAACCATACGACGTCGTGTTAGTATATACAAAATACCGTCTTCCTATTGGTGAACGATTTTAGTAAATTTGTTACCTTTTCCTTCGCTTTACCGATTCATAATTCCCAAAATCGTCATTCGTGACGCATAAAATATTTTTTAAAAAATAAATATTTAAATTTGAATACTTTTAAACCTCTCTATTTTCAAAAATAAAAAATAATATAAATATATCAAAATACACCTTTTTAAAAATAAAAGGATTAATCATATTGAATTTAAACCTAAATTTTTTAAAATACAAAATAGGTTTAAAATCATTTTGATTTTAAATTTTTTATTTTGTTCTTAAAATAAATATTTTAAAAGTACACTAACACTTGCATGATTAATATAAATAAGATTACGAGCTATCATTTTAGAAACGTCGATTTGGTAAGTGAAAATTAAACGAAAAAATAATATCACAAACAACCAAAATGATTAGTTTAGGAAATAAAATAATATAAAATTAGAATTTCAAGAATACCTAAAATTGTAAAATATTATCTTTCATATTCTTTCCTATCTTTCTTTTTTTGTTAATATTATTTTTCTTGTTTTAAATTTTATTGGGCAAAAATGAACTGAGATAACATCCGAATCAGAGTGATCTTTAAGATATGATTATTAAGAAATGCAAAAATGGACAAAGTATGCGGGTAAGACTCGTGTTGGTCTCTAGATATAGTTTTCATTCTTAAAAACTTAAGAGCAGATAACATAATCAGGTTGCACGAAAGTCTCTAGAGATAGTTTTCACTTTTAAGAAACTAAGAATATAGATAACAGTTTTCACTTTTAAAAAGCTAGTAGTAGATAGCATAACCATGTCGTAGGAATGCTCATGGTCATCAAGAGCTAAATTCGAATTTCGAATCTTGAGCATGAGTCATTACACGTGTGGAATATGGAGATTTGGAACTTTTATTAAAAAAAAAAAAAAAACATTTCAATTGCCACTTATTATCTTCGATTAAAATACCAAACATGAAAATTGTTTACTAGATGGTTAAATTTAAAAAGGAAGGAAAAAAATGAAGTAGCGTTGGCGACAAAAGGGAGTGCGCGGGGGTGTGTACTAGTGTGCGGGCACGAGGTATAGCTGATGGGGAGGGGGCAGAAATTATAGTCATGTGAGCGAGCGGCAGGCAAACAGGGGTGCACGGGCACTGCCATCGACATACAATGCAGGCGAACAAGCGGCACATGGATACTGGTGTGGGGGCGCGGATGCAAGGGATCAGGCATGCAGCACATGAGGCTAAGTGGGCCTCATTGCAGCCCAGGTGAGCGATTGAGGTGATCAACAAAGGACATGCATGCCGTCACGGGCACACGACTTGAAGGGAGCCTAATCAGCGCTTTGGGTAGCTCATGCGGCCTTCTCAACCATTTGCTTCTTACTTAACTCACATATATAAGTAAAGTACGAATAGATCAATTTCTACGTTTAATTTGTAGCCCTTAGATTACGATAGAGAACCTATTGTATTTTTAATACGTGTCAGATTATGGTAAGCCTTTTTTTTTTTTTTTTTTTTTTTTAAA
>NW_019268520.1:1384405-1420193 GCF_002738365.1 Cucurbita moschata | reverse complement strand
AAAAAAAAAAAAAAAAAAAAAAAGTTTTGATAAACTAATGACCTTGGAAGTCGTTGATTTTGACCAAGGCCATTAATGGGACATGAAATAAAGCAAAGAAAAGAACAGGTAAACACACAGCAACTTGTCTCAATATAATAAATATCACATGGAAGAGTGCATTTAAGATATCATTTTATTCAATATTTTATACATACTTTTATTTTATTAATTACAAATGTAAACCTAAAAAGTTTGAAATTGTTAATAAAAATTATCGTACAATATTCTTATCCCAAAAATATTTTTACCGTCAGTTTTTGGATAAAAATTACTTTCTTTAAAAAAGAAAAATATTTTTAGGTCAGTACAATATTTAAAAAATATCCATATTAGAAAAAAGTTCATAAAAATTATTATAATTAATATATGGACGAACGGTCATAAATTTCTCATAAATTATTGACAAATTTTATAATCAAAATTTTAAATTAAAAATATATATATTTTTTTTTGAAGTTGTTACGAATTTAAAGTTATTAATGAAAATTTTAGAAATTCATACGTATTTTACAAGCGCTTTCAAAAGTCTAAAAAACTTTTTTAAAAGATATTTTTTTAAACAAAATATTAAAAATTTTCCTCTAGGATTATTTTTTAATTATATATTTTTTTAATTTAAGAATACTCAACCTTTAAAATAAAATGCAAAATCTAAGAATATATTTATTAAATCAGTAAAATGTTAAATTTTCGCTTGCCATTATATTTAAAAGATAAGATATTTACCGACATGGTCAAATAGTTTTTATCCGACACTAACATGAGCTTAAATTTTAGATTGGTTTTTGAACTTTCAATTTAAAAAAAGAAATTTAAAAGAAAAAAAATCTAAGACATGTTTTTTAATCATAGAGCTTTGACGCCAATAATTGTGATGCGTGCTCACCAGCAAACTCGATTCATGTCGTTAGCATTTATCCTGATTAATTTTATAGAAAACGGTTCATATTTAATATTATTATAAAAACAAAAACAACCATATTTTACATATATTTACAATTAAGATTTAGGTAGGATCTTTGAAACCTCCAATTCAACCTCATTATCGTTTCGATCATATTTCATTTCGTCTTTCGTTTATCTAAAAAGAAAAATAATTTTTGAGAGTCATTAATTTACTTAGTAAGTAACTAAGTTACATTAATTATCTTTTTAGTATATTTATGTTTTATAGTTTAACCTTCCATGGGAAGGTTTTTTTGTTTGGATCAGATCCTTAGTCAAACCCTTCTCTCGATTCACAAGCTCATTTTCTAGTTTCCAATGAAATTTTGACTAACGTTATAGGTTTGAAGGTATCTTAACTATCATGAACATTGAATGCGGAAGGACTTTATTTAAATTCCATAAAACATAACATTTAACTTAAAACACAGTCATGGACTTACGTGTTTCGAAAACATCTTTAAAACGATACAACAAAAGACCCGAAATAAAATAAATAAGCGTTTAAGTTTAAAACATCCTATTCTAGCCTAAGTCTAAGAAAATAAATACCACTATTCTATGCATGTGTCATGATCTCGAGTTGCGATGCCGTCGTCAGCCGTATAGGAATGCCTTGCCTTAACCTTGAAAAATGTAGTAGCACATGGCTTGAGTATTTAAAGAAATACTCAGTAAATGACCCCACTATTGGGGTTAAATGCAACAATCACATGCAATGAAATGATGGGACCTATCTTTTGTTTCGTTTCGTTCTCCCTACGGTGCTGTCCTAATGGGTAATCGTGAACGTCTACCATGTACTCTACACACAGCTCATACGTGCGAGTATGGGCTCACCAGCTAGTTCGCACACCGCTGGGCCACTTTCCTTATCCGGTGGGCATACTCTAGGAGCCCCTTATGCCGGGACCCGTTAAAACTAGAACCATCATGACAGCATTATGCAAAGCATAACAATCATTGTCCTGCCATTGGATGTACGCGTCCGTACCCTCGTGATGGGATACGGGTATCCCCCAGATGCATGAACACACATAATGCATGAGGTCCCCACTACTTCTACAATTTCATTATCCTTTAATATAATCCCGCTAGCATTAAGTACATATCATATCATTTTTCATATCGTTTTAGATATCGTTCATCATTCATATCATATCGTTTCTCATTCTTCCGTTCTCAAATCATACATAATTCTAACGGAGTTATATTTCATGTCATTTATAGTAATTTCATGTCATTCATATCATGTTGTATACACACAATTTAATAGACCTAACATAACGTTCTATGCTTTTAACATAACATTTCATCATATACACATCATACCATGACATATTGCATCACAATGTATCATATCATAAACAAGTAATAACGTAAACACTTCATAGTCATATCATTCTCTAACTTATCATAGCTTTAACGTTCTTATACCTATCACAGACATATCATTACGTGAACGTACTTTAGTCATATCATCATAAGAACTTAACCTAACGCTATCGTTCTATCAATCTATCACAAACCTATCCCTTTCTACCCGTAACCTAACCATATTCTTCCATCAATCTCTCTTATTCATATCACTCCGGTATGTGACGTAACCTTAACGTTTTGTGAACGTATTTTACTCCTATCGTTACATTTCATCTTGTGCATCCTTCTTGTATCCTATCTCAAACATATCCTTGAACACATCATACAGTAACTATTATCATACCATTCACATATAATAACATATACATAACATATAGGAAGCATATCGATCCATAAACAATTCACACATATCAATATATATGCCACGTGCAGAACCACAGAGCACGTGTCAACATCAAAATATAACCATGCCGATAGTAAGGTCACTTACTTGGCTAGCTTAAGTTGTTGTCATGAATATATCCTTGATTAAAGTTCGATTCCGTCCTTTGAAATCCGAGTCAACCTATATGAGCGCATAACATTAGTTTCAGGTTTGAACTCTACGACATTATTTCTCTAATTTACATTGGTCCATTGTTAAAAGTATGAAATGTTATATATCTATAATTATATTTTTATTAAAAATCTTATTTTTCATGGTTACTATTGTATAAGAAAGTAGACACAGTTAGTTGAAGTTATTGGCTTTACTACTCTCTGTATTTACACTCTCTGTTTACCTTTCCCTATTTCAAGTTATTCTCGATTTTACTACTCTCTGTATTTACCCTCTGTGTTTAGTTTGTGGTTTTTAATTCCTCTTTTTTTTATGTGTTGCCTTCTTTTAATTCTGTTATCATGCATTCCAAATTTATCTCTGTTTCCAATCTTTTCGTATATCAGTGTTTCGTGTTCAAAAGTTTTCTTGTCATTCTATCTTTAATCTATTCATTTGGCTACTGATAAAAATTTAATCTAATATTACTAATCTGAAGTGATTTATAAATGATTGACATTTAGTTTCTAACTCAAAGCTACATCATTGTAATAATTCAATGAAGCTCTAACTATAATTGGTTGTGATTTCTAAAAAAGTAGGATAAAAGAAAATGAAGATTTAATATATACCTTATTGATGAGATCTATCTTCAAGTAAATCTCCAGTGAATCTACTGGAAAAAGGTCATTCTCATTTTTTTTTTCTCAAGTAAATCGGATCATTATTGTTTTTCATTCTCTTTTTGCAGTAACTGTTATTTTCTGAAGTAAGGATGGGTTGAGGGGAGATAATTGTGAGAATAGATGAGAGGTCAGTGGAAAGGAGTGGGAAAAGTTTTTTATTTTTATTTTTATTTTTTTTATTTTTAAATGTATTTATTTATTTTTTATTATTATTTTAACTATTTTTATAATTATTTTTATTTGTTTATTTCTTTATTTATTTTTGGGCTATTATATATCTATTAACTCTATTTATGCTTATCATAAATTTTAGACTTGCATGTAAAACTCCTCTCGATCAAATACGGCCTGTCTACTAAATACTTTGGTGGCTTAAAGTAGCACGTAGCTCGACGGTCAGAAATTTCAACCCTAATCTTCATCCCAATGAACCAAGGTTTTGTTGTACCAAGAACCCTTGAATTGAAGAAATTAACACCTCCTTATTACAAAATTCGGATCAACCAACAGATAAGCCTAGAATTAGATTACCTTTTAGGGTCGAAGATCTAGGAGCAATATTTGGAACCTTCTTTTAAATTGAGTCAATCCACCGCTCGAATTTGATCAAAATTTGATTGAATAGCTTAGATGCAATGTGCCACACAATCGCACTTTTGAAGGCAGCAGACTAGCGATTGTGCGGCACTCACTTTCCAACGACAAGTGAGCTAAGCCAATTTGTACTTGCGTCGCCTATGGCCAAGCGACGTATGATCGAGCCTCTATCCTCGATTTTAAAAGAAGGTTTTAGAAAATGAGGGTAAAGAGAGATTTTCGAGAGAGACGTTATATAAGCAAGCAAGAGAGAGATAACAACGGCTTAGCATATATAACCTTGGGTAGGAAGAAGTTGACAAGTAATTGATTAAAAACTTAGAAAATGGCAAAAACGATGTTAAAATTTCTAAGGATAAAAGTCTCAATTTAAGAGCTAAATTTCATAAATCAAAATCTAATTTTTATATAGTAATTTCTAGATATTTATAGTTTCTCCACCCAACAAACTTTCAAGACTAGTAAAGAACTTGTTAAATGACAACTTCATCAGTTAATTCAATCGTGCAAATATTTACTTTCGAAGCTTCAAATGGTTCTTCATCAATCGAATCAGCTTCTAACACATGAAATAATTGTTGAACCGAGAATATCCAATTTTTTATATGAAGAATGAATCCTTTTTTAATTTCTTAGTCTTTGATCGTGTAATAAGTGTAACACCGTGATGAGCCTGACATAATGGTTGAACCGAGCCTATCTAATTTTGCATATGAAAAATGAATATTTGTTCAATTTTCTTGATCTTGAATCATGTAATAGATTCAATTGAAACATTTAGAAAACCGTGATTCTTATGACTCTAACTTAGCACTGAGCACATCAATCAAGGCGTCGGTGAGGTTTAGTAAACTAATTAGACTACATGCCCTCCCATCCTATCATCCATCCAGCTATGGGTATACATAAGGCCTAATGGTTATTAGAGTTCCTTTCTTGAATTCCTAACTGTTCCTACATCAAACTATATTATAATATGGCATATCCATGCAATGTTACATGCCATACATTATGGCAAGCTCATAGCATAAATTAGAGTTCTCCAATATACTACTAATCATAAATTTTTAACAAACTCATATTTTATGCATGCATTTATGATTATTATAATTTAAAATATATAAACCATACCCGAGTAATCGAAAAGTTAAGGTGGAAAATGGAATCAGTACCACCATGGTAGGAGTAGACGATGTATTCATATTTCTTAGTGGTTGATTGCACTTACGCTTATAATGTCACTTTAGTTAGTCCAACTTTTTTAGCACAACCTAACACGTTTCTACACTATGCTTGCTCATTTTGTCTCAACAAAATGCTTACTCAACTAAGTCCAAGCACAACCTAACACGTTTCTCTTATGCACCCACATTTTATATTTTATCCATTGATTATCGATTCAACACGAAATGTTGGTCTAATTGATTAAATTAATAAAATCAAACCATATTAAAAGTATATGAACAAAATTTTAAAATTAAAATAAAAGTTGGAAATTAATGAATGATTGAAAAGGGAGGACGTGACATTATAAAAAAGAAAATATTCCATAGCATTAAGATTATAACAATATTTTAATCCAATGATTTTATTTTAAAAAGTAATATTTTATTATTAACTAATGAAAATTTTAAAAAATATAATTTTTATTTATTTATTTGCCAATTTTTAAGTTAAATGATTTATATATATATATATTAAAATCGTAATTTTGTTTTAAAAAAAAAAAAATGAATGCGATAAACACGGAAAGAATTAATGAGGTTGACGTACAAAAACGCATTATTGCTTCACTGATCATATCTTCTCATCATCCAATCACATCTTCATTACACAAAAACAGAGAAAAAAACAGAGACAAATGCTGAACCAACATTTCAGCCACCGCCACCCACTTGCCGCCGCGACCGTGGCGGAGGACGACGGAGCTATCTGCTCAGGCTGCGAGCTACGGCTTTCCGGCGACGCCTACAAGTGCACAAAGCCCAAATGCGAATTCCACCTCCACGACCTCTGTTTCTCCCTCCCGCCAGAGATCCACCACCCCTCTCACCCAAAACACCCCCTCATCCTCGCCGGATCTCCGCCGTACGCCGGCGGGGATTTCGCCTGTGATGCGTGCGGCGATTTGGGCTCCGGCTTCATCTACCGGTGCCCCCGATGCCAGTTCGACCTCCACATCCACTGCGCCGCTTTGCCGGAGAGCGTGGCCGGGAAAAGCCACGGCCACCCGCTCCGCCTTGTGTTCCATTATAAGGGGAAGGGATTTTGCTGCGGCGTTTGTGAGGGTGGGTTAGGAAATGGGTGTTGGGTTTATTGTTGTGGGGATTGTGATTTTGGGGTTCATGTTGATTGCTTTGTGGGTGAAGATGAAGATGAAGATGAAGATGAAGAAATTGAATGATTTCGATGAATTTCATGATCTCTTTCCAATGTTCTTGGAATTTTCATATGTTTTTGTCCATTCAATTTCAATGTAATTTCATAGTTTAGAATGATATTATTAAATTCTTAATTGTTAGCAACATGTTCATCTCTCTATTTGGGCTCAAGGGAAAGATGTACCTCGAGCCGTCGAGGTTGACTCTAGTATCTTCACGCCCGTGGTCAATCTCAACTTTTCCGAGGTTGAGATCAATTCTACCTTCATCACATGCCCAACTAGCTCAAGAATAACTTAAACAAATCTAATACCATTCTTTTTTATAATTACCACATGCCTAACAAGTATTACTATTGAGGATTATTGGAAGTGAGTCCACTTAGTTAATTTAGTGGAAGATCATGGGTTTATGAGTGACGAATACCATCCTCCATTGGTCATATCATACCATTATGGAGAGCCTAAATCCTAACAATTACCACATGATAGCACTCCATTGGTCTCATGTCATCCCGACGTGTCATTTGCCTCATCAACCAATTTAAGAATTGGATTGACACATCAACAAAATTGGACAATTGCATGACTTAATCCATCTTATTTGTGGGGTGATTCGAATCTCACACAAGTGTTCTTATTTTGAAATATTCGATCAACAAAGTAATTCATATCTTACTTTCATTTGGAGTAATTTTTTATCGTCTTGGAGTTCTTTGATATTTAGATCTAAAGATTTTAATGTGTTAGATCAAATTTCGGAGAGTTACCTTCATTTGGAATGAAATTAACTTAATTTAGGAGTTTTAACGTTCGTGATTCAGGGGTTTAACATATCTACCAGAGTTCTTTACCCATTTCGTTGCATTGACATCATTCTCGACAATCAAATAATTCTACCTATTAATCGAGATAATAGAAAATATTTTAAATACACCAATCAAATCATTTCCATTACCAAAGAACAAAAGAATAATTCCAAAAAAAAAAACTAAATTAACAAATAACATAAACTACCACCACTTACTTTTCACTTTACATGGCTAATCGAATCGATTCAATTCAATCCAACTCGATTCTTTAAAACCTGCCACTGTCGTCGGAACGCTCCCGACGAACAGACGAGGGAGTTAGAACACTCGACGACGGAGAAAGCTCACCGCCGGGTGGAAGATCGGAAAGAGCTGCTAGCAACCGACGAATACTAACGGAACGAGCTGGTTTAAAGCTGAGAGATCTCAATTTCTTGTCGTTGGAGAAGAGATTGGATGATTTGGAGAGGATCAAATACACAAGAACCTGAACAAAGACGAACATGGCGATTTTGAGGAAGATCCCGGCGACATCGAATTCCAAAATCGAGATCATAATAGAGATTTGAAGGTGAATCGGAGATGGGATTAAAATTGGTGGAGATGGGATTGAAATGGGATAGCGAAAACGGAGGTTTTATAGAGAAGGAAAGGTGTTGGGCGGAGGTTGTTTGACCCTGTAGCCGCCATGTTTGGAACAGAGAGCTGGACGACAATGGCACGAACCTTCCTGTTGTTTTGGATAATCTTTTGGTGTTTTTAATTATTTATAAAATATTATTTATGGTTTGCAAAGGTTAAATATTTGTATTGTAACCTTATTTTCCAATTGATTCGATAAAAAATAAAATGTTAACTTGCAAACCAACTAAATTTTCGATTTTTTAAAAATTTTATGTTTGAGTTGGATAATTCGACTCGATCCAACTCTTAGATCATTTGATCGTTTATACCTCTGTGTCTATTTATAAATTTAAAAATCGGAAGTTAATATAACTAATTATATAATTTATAAAATATAGTATAGGTCAAAATCTACGATTGAATTAGAAATTAGAAACGTGTTTGGTTTGGTCAGAATATCAATTAATTTAATTCTTAAAAAAAAATAAAACCGTTAGTTGAAGGTTTCGTGTCTAAATTCTAATTCCCACGTGCGTGTTATAATAAAACAATAGTTTTTTCTTTTTGGGGAAAACAAATTAATTCCGTTTATTACTTTCTTTTCTTTTTTCCTTGAAGGTGTCGTGCCTAAATTCTAATTTCCACGTGGACGTTAGGGACATTACTTTATTTGGGATATGTTTTGAAACTTATATTTATTTCATTTCTGCCATCCCATTAAAATTTTCAAAAACTAATTAATAATTATAAAGACTAATTCGTAAAATAAGAAATTGAAAGATTTCGTCGAAATTGTTTGTTTGAAAATTTATCGAAAAGCTAATTATAGATTCTTCTCTCCATTGGAATAATAGGGCCGTTATGCTCATTATTAGACTTGTTGAGGAGATGAAATCTCAGATGTGTCGATATCGACGGTGACTCATTATTTCAATGAATCATTTCTTCGGACGAGTCCATAAGAAATGATCCTCTTTTTTTCTCTATTTTCCTTTTGAATTAAGTATAAAAAAAGGAAAACGAGTCAATAAGAAGAGATATGGATTACGGACTAGGAAAAAAACATGCTCCTTAAAGAGAAGAGTTCAACTCGCTGTTGGATATAGAGCCTGATGCCTAGAGTAGAGATATATTTAAAACATATTTCGTAAAGATCGATATATATGAGGGTAAATATTTGGTAAAGATTTGATAGAGATATATTTATATAAATCTTTAGAAACAATATTTAGTAAATTGAAACTATATAAATACTCCAATAGTCAGTGCTCAAAATGTGTTTTTCTTCATTTAATGTATTTTCTCTGGTTGTATGTCTGAAGTCATCAATAAAACTTTTAGCCAATATTCTTCTTTGAATTTTCTATATGTACGTTGTTGAGCGATCCTAACAACTGATATCAATCCTAACACTCGTCTCGAGTCTAGTTGGTATTGGACCCATTATTGTCTCATTTTTATCTACTCACACGATAGTTCCCACTCGGTAATTATATATTTCTTTTATAAAAAGTAAAGTAGATGGCAGCTTTTAATTAATAATCAATGCATTATGAAGGTATCGTAGACTATACTCTATAGACTGCCATTTGGTCCAAATAAAAACGTCAACTCAGCTTTTATTAAAAACTTATATCAATATTATACCACGCCTTTTATATCAACAATTGTCGCTTTGGCCGAGTGGTTAAGGCGTGTGCCTGCTAAGTACATGGGGTTTCCCCGCGAGAGTTCGAATCTCTCAGGCGACGTTTCTTTTTTTTTTTTTTTTTTCTCATTTTGTTTTTATAATTAAGTCTATCGTTTTCTTATGTTGCAAACGTATTTCTCTTAATAGATATTTTTAATTTTAATATTATTTTAAATTCATAATAAACAACTTCCATAATTCATAGCCAAATTCAATTGCATTATGAACCATTTGAAGATGATGCAAGGATTTTACATGGTCATTGTAAGAGCTTCCAAGAGTCTAAATACGGAGTGGTTGAAAGTTATGTTTATTTAATTTAATACATATAACTTTCAAAATATTCCTTTTTTAATTCTTTTTAAATTTCCTAATTATTATAATTTAATTACAATAATTCAACCTTTAAATGAAGTTCAACCACTTTTTTAGTTTTATTTAATGTCGAAAATTTTAAAGTGAAATTTTGTGAAACAAATAAAGATATAAGATATTTTTTCTGAAATAGCTATCTTGTAGATTTTAGTTCATTAACATATTAACAATATATATATATATATTTTTTAATTTTGTAATTAAAATAAGATGAATATTGATGTAACGACAAGTATAAAAATTATGTAATTATTTACAATATTATGTACTTATATATTGAAAAGACAATTAAAAAATTAAAATGAATGTTTATATTTTTCTCTATTTATAAATAATATCAGTCTTCTATAATATTTTTCCGTAAGTTACTACGCCCAATTTTATCCATTATTATGAAGAAAAAAAAATATTTAAAATATATTTCAAACTTTAAATTAGTTATTAATGGAAAAAATTCAAAATTTAAGAATAAAACAAAATTTTAAAATATGATTTGTGATTTTTTTTGGGCGTATAATTTAGCCTAAAAAGAATGGTCCTAAATTAAGAAAAATCAAATGGATGCGTCTGCGATTTTCTGAGGCCTGGAGAAGCCTGTTTCGATGGACCAGTGGGTGAGCCCATGCCTCGATTTCAATCGGAAAAAACGGAAAATCGCTAACGAACAAACAAACACCGATACAAATTCTAGAATAAATTGCCCCAAAAAGAAGAGCAAACAAAACTCCAGCAAACGTTTATTTTCTCCATTTTACATTGTTCCTAGATATTGATCCTGTTCGTTCTTCATCTGCTCGTTTTTCTCTCCACAGGTTTAAATCTGAATCGCTCTTTCCATCATAAACGGCGAATCAGGATCTATTTTATTGTGGAATCAGATTCAAACATGTTCATATAGATAACAGAAATTTAAAGAAAAAAGGAGTAAAAAAGAAACGGAAGCGGCAAACCTAGCAATCGCGATCAGGCCGACGATTGAGCGAGCTTTGAAGCCTCCAGATCTGCGGCTTGCTTGAGGAAACTCTGATCGCCGTCATCGAGCGCCATTTGAATCGGAGACGAGCCTAATCCATCGGCGATTGCGAGCAAAATGTTCTTCATCTCCGTCCGAAACTCTTCTGCATCGACGGTGCCGCTTTTGTCGCAATCAAACTTCTCGAAGATCGAATCGTAGAGTTGAGTGAGTTTCTCCGGCGGAGTGACGACGTCGACGCCGAAGTGAGTCTCGATCAGGCGGAGTGTCTCGAAGGCCTTGCGGAGTTCGGATCGAGACAGAACGCCGTCGTTGTTGAGATCCAGAGCGGCGAAGGCTTCGTCCACGCTCTTCTTGAAGTGAGATTCGTCGTTCACGAAGTTTCGCACCGTCGATCCGTCGATTACGACCACGGCCATTCCTCTTTCTGTGTGTTGATTGTTCTCTCCACCGGTGTGTGAGTGGTGGTAAGTCGGTGACTCGGTCGTGAGATATACTTTGAAATTAGTCTCTTACGTTTTTATATATAACCCTAGAGTGGGGACCACAAGAGAATTGTGATAAAAAGGACAATTCCGCTATATATATATATTTTTTATTATTAGTAACTTGAAAACAAAACTATCAGCTCACGTGGTTTCCCTAATATCTAGGGACTATTTTTTAAAAAAGAAAAAAAAAAAATTTAAGCTTTCTATTTATTTTTTCTTTTAATCTTTTTGTTTTGAACGTCTTTTGACCTATTAGACATTAATTAAATATATATATATTTTTAAATACAAAATTAAAAACTTTAATAATATTTGTGAAATAATTTTTTTTTTTTTTGATAACATAGAATTTGACCATTTTTTTAAGAATAAATTACACCATTAATAATGAACGACCATAAAACTGAATTACTTGGGATACTTGTGCCCATAAGAAATCGCGAAGCCACCCATTAATAGTTATGGAACTCTGATTTCCTCCCCGTGATATGAGTTACTACCCCTTGATCACCTTCCTCCCGGTAATGAGTTACTACCCTTGATCACTTACACTACCCCAAACAATTGACTGCATAATAGGAGTTACTACCCCTTGATCACTTACACTACCTCAAACAATTGACTGCATTTTCCAACTGAAACGGAATATTACTATCATGTACCCCCTCTTTCCGGTCCATCACAAAGGAAACGAAAACCAAGATTTGCTTAAATGCATAAATATGATGTACCAAAAAATCTGCTGAGGTAACAAAACAAACTTTTAGATTTCACTATTTTAATCTCAGATTCCATTTGAGGCTTTAAACTTTCTATCACTATTTGAATTCTTACATATTTTAAAAATAATTATGGGTTTTAATACATGAAGATATATAATTTAATTTAAGCTAGGTTATAAATTTGTTAAAATTTAAATAAATGTAAGGATGAAAATGATTATATTTTAAAACATTATAATAAAAAAAAATCATTCCCTATCCTATTTTGAAATATTTTTATAATATGCCAATACCATTTATTAAGAATAAATGATTTGTCAAAAAAAAAAAAAAAAAAAAAAAAGAATTTTGGGAATAGAAAGGTTGCACACCACCTGTTTGTATAAAGGTGTGAAAGAAGTAGAAGTGAGGGGGCGTGGCGCGGAGCTTTGTGCACATAGGCCGTGTCGGGCGGCACTGGACGTGACGCGCACGCCTACATGTCCGCCCCTTCCTTTTCGCTCTTGCTGCGCTCACTTCCACGCTGTGGCCAAAACACTATAGAGCATCTTCTTAAAAAACATCACATTTCCATAACATTCATAATTCTTATTTCGTTTGTAGATTTGTATCTATTTGGTCGAAATGATTTAAAATATTTAATTTATCATAGCGACAAAGTGGTGCTTATTTTATGATACACTCTTTAATGTACAAGACATGCTTCAAAAATTCGAAATTAAAAACAAAATAAAAAGAAAAAAAACAAGAATGACAAGCACAAAGTCAAATCCCTCTTCTTCCAGATTCAGACTTAGTCAACGACCGAAGTCTGACCAAAAAATTCACTTTCTTCCCCGGCGTCTGCCCTTCTTTCCTCCTCTTCCCCACATGTTTTCCCGGCGAGGAATCCCAATTCTCCGGCGAACCCACCCCCAGAACGCTCTCCGGCGATCTCATCACCATTTCTTCATAGTCCGCCCCCTCCTCTCCACCTCCGCCAGCTAAAACTCTCGCCTGCAAAGCGGCGACAACCTCCCTCATCGCCACGTCAACATCCCGGTGATTCCTCAGCAAAATCTCCCCAATCTGCGCCGGCGTCAGGCCGCCGCCGGACCTTATACAGTTATCAACGACGTCAAAGAGCGCGTGAGACTCAATCTCCAAATAGTTCCTCACAAGTGTCCGAAACGCTGCTGGCCCGCACATGCCGAGGCTCACGTGCACATCCATCCGGCCACACCGGACCAACGCCGGATCAATTTTCTCCTTGTAATTCGTCGTGAAAACGACGATCCTTTCTTCCCCACAGCACGACCAAAGCCCATCTGTGAAATTCAAAAGCCCCGACAACGTCACGCGCCCCACCTCTTCCTCGTGATCCCCACGCGCCGCAGCCTTCGAACTCCGATCCGCCGTCAGATCAACAGAACAATCAATATCCTCTATAGCAATCACCGACCGGTTGGTCGTCTGAATAAGAAGCGACCGAAGCTCAGAATTATCAGAAACCTTGGTCAATTCCAAATCGTACACATCATAACAGAAGAAATTCGCCATTGCTGCAATCAAGCTCGATTTCCCAGACCCAGGAGGTCCATAAAGCAAATACCCACGTTTCCACGCGCGGCCGACACTACCGTAAAACTCCCTGCCAGCGGCGAACTCAGTCAAATCATCCACAATCTGTTTTTTCAGCTCTGTTTCGAGCGCCAGAGTATCAAAAGTGGAAGGATGTCGAAACGGGACAGAGACCCAGCTAGAATCGTAAGAACTGGCATTGCCATTGTTGGTGAAGAGCCGCCGTTCACGAGAGGTCCGTTCGAATTCCGCCGCCGTGGAGGTGACGTGATCGAGATACAGAGGGAGGAGGGAATGGCAGTGGCGTTTGGGGATTCTGAGAGAGAAGCTTCGTTTCTCATCCAATGAATCCTGAAGGGTGTCGACGTGGTGGGTCCAGGAAATTCGTTGGCCTTTAAAGGTGTCGTGAACAGAGTGATTTGGAGCGACGGTGAAGGAGATTGTGGTGGAGGATTTGAAGCGGGAGAGGGAGAGACGGCGGCAGGCGGGGGAGTTGTGGAGGGAGTTGAGGTAGAGGGTGGCGTGACGGTAGAGTTGGTTGAGGTCGAGGGAGGAGTAGGCGTTGAATTCAGGGATGTGGTAATAGGAGTAAGGGGTGAAGAAATCTTGAAGGGATTCGTAAAGGGAATGGAGAAGAGAGAGGAATTGGGAAGGGAGGATGTTTTGGAGGAGTGTGATAAGGCCTAGCAATGACCATAATTGAGACAGGATCTCCATGAAGATGATGATGATGGCGGGTTTGGCTTGGGAGAGGGGATGAGTTTTAAAACAGACAATTACTCTGGTTTTAATTTGAAAGATAAAACAAAGTACATCATACGTTCTCGAGTCCATGGCTAAGTTAAAAGCACGACTCTAATAAACAAACCTTCTTTATTTGACATTTGAGAATTCTATTAACATGACTAATAAGTTAAGTCAAATGAGTGAGTCACTTTTGCTTTTGTGGTGCACCAGGCCGCTCACATGCTTTATGTTTTCCATCTCTTCCCTATTTCTTTCTTTCTTTCACATCTCGCCTTCACTTTTTTGACCATTTAATCAAATGTAATTTTACCTTAAAAATTTGAAGAAAAAAAAAATCTTATGGTTGGTATGAAAATCTTTTAATACTTCTATTCCTTTCAAAAATATTTTTTTAAAAGTTTATTCATTTTAAAATTTTTAAAAAGGTTTAAAAATACTTTTACAGGAAAAAAAAAAAACTCTTTGTCTTTTACCGAGTTCAAGAAGAATAGTTCGGATTACAGTCGAGTAAATTCATTCAATGAAAGAGAAGCTCGTGAACAGGAAGGACTCCGAAGAAGAAGGTTTGGATCTTTCAATCTTATGTCATGAGGGATGTGGTTCAATCTGGTTCTAGAGTTCAATTAAGTTCGGGTTCCGGATTTCATAGGTGCAACTTCAATGTTCTCTTGCATATATATATGAAGGAATGGTTGGTTTTCCTCTGTATTTGTATTGTTTGTAACTGTCTTGTACGTTTTAAATGTTTATAGAATTTTTAAACATTAATAATTGGTTATATAACTAAGTTAAAAAATATTTTTAAAAAATTAATATATTTTTGGAGTTGTAAAAAATATTAATTTTAAAACCCTAAATATTAACCGTTTCCAAACGTGCATTTTTTAATTTTTTTTAAAAATTTAATGATATTTTTAAATTTTTATTTGAAAGTTAAAAATATTATTCAAACTATTAGAAATGGAAAGATATTTTAGTTTTTGGGTAAAATAATTAATAGCAAATTGTTTTTATTCATTAGAGGGCTTTTACTTTTGTTAAGCAAACTTTGTATGTTTGTATTCCTTTTGTGTTTACCCTTTTTTTAGCTCATTTAACTTTTGTTTTTTTTTTTTTTGGTTTAAAAATGGTTGAAAATTGAAAAAGAAAAAGCTTAAAGTGCAATTGATAGAGACAAAAAAGAAAAGAGATTATTGGGGTCGGGAACCAAAAGTCATGAACATCGTTCCATCAAAATTTAGTACATAAAACAATCAAACAAAATATGATCAATTTGTTGAGGATCGAGGATTATTGAGAGTGAGTTTCACATTGGTTAATTTAGTGGAAGATTATGGGTTTATAAGCGAGAAATATTATCTTCATTGGTATAAGACGTTATGGGGAAGTCCAAAGTAAAGCCATGATTGTAAATATAAATGATTGTAATTCTTCTTGGATATTCAAGCTAATAACATGATGTTGAATAACAAAACGCTTAAATCTAAAATATTTAAGAACCTCGAAATAATAAGGAATCAACTTAAACAGGGAAGTAAACAATAAATAATCCATTCAAGGGAAAATAAGATCTTGATTATCTTATTAATCAAATGTCTCAATACAAGAAAATTTGTTTGAGGTTTGAATCACACGAACTTTTGAGATGTACCGATCTTAGTGTACTTACCTAGTAAATCATAATTAATGATTTTGTTATTCACGTACACTCTCCAAGCGGAGAGTATTAGAATATATTTTATATAGCCGTAGTCAATTAGAATTTTATATTTGATATATTTTATCTTATCTTTATGATTTTGTTAGTAAAATATTTTCTCATATTTTTTATGATTTAGTTTGTAGTTTGTATTCTATTTAAATGTTGTTAACAAAATTACACTTTAGATTCCACTAGAACTTTTGATCCCATCTATGCTTCTCGGACTTTCAATCCCACATTTGTTTTTCATTCTTAACACAGTATAGAGAGCTTCTCATTCTTAACATGATATCAAAGCATCATTTTTAACAAATACATTAAATTATAATGCATCAAACAAAATAAAGTTGATTCTCGATTCCAGAGAAGTTAAATTAAATTCAACGTTTTAAATGTTGGAGGAATGAATTATTAAAATATTTAATTGAAAAACAAACATTAAACCTTTTAGAAAATTTTAAAATTATAAAAAAAAATATATTAATGGTATTTTGTTGTTATTTTATATTTCTTTTCTCTATGATATAAGGAAAATTTTAATTTTCCTCTTAAAGTAAACATCTTGAAAAAAAAAAAAAAAGGACAACCTTAATTTTAGATTTTTACATTTCAAATAAATTTGTAGTCCACGTAAAATAAATATAGGTTAAATTTTAAAGATGGGAGAATAAATTTAAAGGAGAAAATAAAACAAAAAGAAACTGAAAAATGGCGTCGCCCGGATTCGAACCGGAGACCTTCAGTGTGTTAGACTGACGTGATAACCAACTACACCACGACACCGGATGTTGGTAAACGCACCTAACATTTTTTATAGTAGTATTTAACAAAAGATTGGTTGTTGAAAATTGAAAAATAATTTTAAATGGTCCCTAAAATCACCTTTTTATTATTACACTAACCATTAATATCGTCATAAAAACATGCATTGTTGTTGTGGATTTGTCTAACGTGTACAACCTCAAAATATATGCTAAGTTAAGCGACGTTGCCGCACACCAAAGTAGTACTCATTATACACCCGCTATGCTACCTATGCTAAACTAGTTTTTCATTGGCGTAACAAGAATTCATGTTGAGCGTAGTTGGACGAAACCTTCTTAGAGTTTTTAATTTGATCCATGTGGAGTGGAACCATATCGAGCTTGGGTCTTAGCCATTTAGGTCTAGTTCATTTGGGCTTTATTGACCTACGCGAGATTGAGTTTCAACCATGCTAGGGCTCGTTGGCCTTGGCTTGGTCGGCCTCAAACAAGGCCCAACTTACATGTTGAGTCTTGACTTTTGAAACTTTTCTCTTCACGACTTTTTCGTAACTTTTCTCTTCACGACTTTTTCGTAGTCTTCATGAATTACGTTGTGTCTTACTCAGAGCCAGATGTGATAAAATACATAGTTAATCACACAAATTCCTAAATTTTATAATTTGGGCGTTATAGTCCAAACTTTTAAAAGTTTTATTAATATTTAATTTTTTTTAAGTTAAAAAATATATTTAGGTTTAAAAAAATACTCATGAATTTTAAAAGTAGCATTAATATCCTTTACTTTTCTGAAAAAAGAGTTTAAAAAAGTTATTAGCGACAATATACCGATAAAAATGGTCTATCAACAACGCATTGGTTATTGTTAAGGATATTTAGTATTAAAGTATAGTTTACCATATATATTGATATTTTATTACGAGGCAAATATGATATTTACCCTCTTACCAGAAATATCTTTCCCTTTATTGTTATTTCTATTTATTACTGTTTTCGTATTCTTTTAATTTATTCGATTATAAATAGATAACTTTCACACTAGTGGGGTGAATTTAGCAAATATTCTCAGTTATTTACAAACGTTTTAATATTACTTTGAAAAGTTTTATAAATATTTTTTTAAATGTGGTACTAAAGATAAAATTATTTTTTAAGTTTTAAAAAAAAGTTTATACAGTATCTTGGAAAAATTTCTTTGGTATAAAAAGTTTAAAGGTATGAACAATATTTTCGAAATAATTGATTGTATTTTTAAACAAGATATTAACGATTCGATAGAAAATTTGATAAATTATAGTATATAAAAGTTTTTAAAAAAATGAACATTAAATATTTAAATGAAGAAATATGTGGATATTAAAATTAAAATATGAAAATATTAATAAAAATATAAAATGAACGAAAATTTACTATATTTGATGGGAGGGGGGAATCCAAATTGAATGAGCTAAACGCGTCGCTATAATTGGAAGGTACAACCGACGAAGTGGCAATTGGAAAAAGGTAAAATCCAAAATATAAAAAATGATTGTCTGTTCATAAATGAAACGTCAAAAATCAAAGAGTGATCCAAAAAGAAGATAAATTGGGTGTGAGGTATCCACCTATCCATCTCCAATGGCGGATATTTCCACACTCTCCTTACTCCCTACCCTTTTCTCTCATTCTGAGCTCAAAATGTTCTCCCATTTGGGTTCTTCCCTCTAACCCCTTTTGATTTTCTTTTCCTTCCTCTCTCAATTTTTGCTTCTGGGTTTCCGATTTCCTTGCTCTCAGTCACTATGGCTGTGGCTATGGCTTCTTGGACCTCTGGGCTTCACTCCAATCGCAGTTCTTGGACCCTCAAATACTCTGAACCCCGTTTTGCTAATGGGGTTTTCACCAAGGGTTCCATCGCTTTTCAGACTAAATGTTTCTGCCTACTTCAGAGTAGAAGGTATGGCTATCAATTGCTTGATTTGGCGTCTTTCTGCTTACTTTTATCATACCCTTCTCAATTAGTTGAAGATTGTTATGATTTCTTTCAGTTTGAAAAATGTGTATCTGGGTTTCTTCCTGGATTTAGATTACATGGTTCAATTTAGTTTCCTGCTTGAGGGTTGCTTTTATTCCGGTTCCTATGGAGACATTTCTGTTGTAAGTTGTCATGGAGATGTATTGTCCTAACTCTCTGATTTAGTTCATAACTCTTTTGGTTCATATTCTCATTTATTTTGGTTCATAACTCTCGTTTAGTTCATAATCCTTTTGGTTCGTAGTCTCATTTAATTGATTCATGTGTGAGAAATAGTATTGCTACGCCTAGGCTTGTCTAGCCTTGTTTTGAAATGTGTACTCATTGCTATTTTGTATTTGCTGGTGACTCCACGGGGAATATCAGCCTCAAATCTATGGTTTTTGGTTCTCACTTGACTTTGAAAATGAACCAACATTCCCATTGTTCTTGTTTCCTTTGTTCAAAATCGAATAGGTAGGAATTTAGGGTTCGCCTATTTGAAATAAGCACACACCACCTCACTAAGCATTGCATTCATTTGCATCTTGCATATAGTCCTAAAATAGGAAAACCCGGTGGACAGTATTGGTTGCTACGAGCTACGAGCCAGGGAGCCGAGTCATACCATCAAAAAATCAGGCAATTGGGAGGAGGTTTGTAAGAGAGACTTTGTAGTGTGAGAGTGTGAGAGATACATTTGTAAACACTTTGGTTATAGTGATTGACTATGGAGCCGTGGGTGTAGTGAAATTTCTTCTCTCTGAACCACGTTTTCGTGTCTTTTTGTTTAATTTCTGTTTGTGGGTGTGTGAGTGCGATTGATCTTGCTTCCGTTTTCGCTATAACAATTGGGTATAAGAACATTTTGATTGTGACATTTGGGTACATCAATTTCATTTTTGTGAAGTTATGTTTACATGTTTGTTCCTGATCCCTCACCAGATGGTGTTCTTCCACCATGAAGAGCATTCCACGAGCTTCATCAGCTACATCTGTTCAGGTACTGAAGGTATCAATCAATGCATATGATTTGCAATTGTCCATGCTTGTTCTTAATTTTTGTCGGACCTCTCTCTTGGGAGTGGTTGCACAGGAGGATGGAAGTAACGGTGAAACTGATACAATTCCAACGCCCATAGTTATAATAGACCAGGACTCTGATGAAGATGCAACTGTGGTGGAAATAACCTTTGGTGATCGGCTTGGAGCTCTTCTCGACACGGTAAAAAGCTAATTCTTCATGTTGGCAAAGTCATCTTTAGCATTCCATTCCTTAGAGCTTGTTTCTAGATGATAATACTAAAGGGTAAAGCTTTACGAGTTGTGTTGTTTCGTTGTTTCGTATAATTGCCATTAAAAATGCATTGGTTATAGATGAATGCTCTGAAAAACCTGGGGCTGAATGTTGTGAAGGCGAATGTCTTTTTGGATTCTTCTGGAAAACACAACAGATTTTCCATCACGAGGGCGTAAGTATTGGCTTATTACGTTTACACGCTTCTATGGCTGTCTTTTACATTATTGAAAGGTAGATTGTGATAGTAGAATGGCAACACCTTGAATTAGATTTGAACTTAAAAGTTGTTCCATTGTGATTTTGGTTCTTGATTGGTTTGGTAATATGCAGAGATACTGGAAGAAAGGTAGATGATCCAGAGTTGTTAGAGGCAATTCGTTTGACAATTATAAGCAACTTGATTGAGTATCATCCGGTAATGGTTCAAGAGATAATAGTCTGGTGGATCTCTGTTTATTAGAGACCTGCTTGTTTGAGTTCCTAAATTTGATGTTGGTTGTTCAGGAATCAAGTGCTCAGTTAGCAATGGGAGCTGCCTTTGGGGTTGTGCCACCAAAACAAGAGGTCTTATATAACTTTCGATTTCAAATGCCTATCCGCTATTGCATGATATTGTTTATATTTCTATTTGTGGGTGGATAGGTGTGTAACCGTCCAAGCCCACCGCTAGCAGCTATTGTACTCTTTGAGCTTTCCCTTTAAAACGTGTATGCTAGGGAGAGGTTTCCACACCTTTATAAGGAATGCTTTATTCCCCTCCCTAGATCTCACAATCCACCCCTTTGGGGGCTCAGCGTCCTCCTTGGCACACCGCCCGGTGTTTGGCTCTGATAACATTTGTAACAGCTTAAGCTCACTGCTAGCAAATATTGTCGTTTTTGGGATTTCTCTCCTGGGATTCTTCTCAAGGTTGTAAAACGCGTCTGCTAGGGAGAGGTTTCCACACCCTTATAAGGAATGCTTTGTTTCCCTCTCTAGGATCTCACAATCCACCCCTTTGGGGGCTTAGTGTCCTCCTTGGCATACTGTCCGGTGTCTAGCTCTAATAACATTTGTAACAGCCTAAGCTCACTACTAACAAATATTGTCCTTTTTGGGCTTTCTCTTCCGGGATTCTCCTCAAGGTTGTAAAACGCATTCGCTAGGGAGAGGTTTCCACACACTTATAAGGAATGCTATGTTTCCTTCTCCAATTGATGTGGGATCTTACAATCCACCTCCTTTGTGAGCCCAGCGTCCTTGCTGGCACACCGCCCGGTGTCTAGCTCTAGTACCATTTGTAAGGACCCAAGCTCACCGCTAGCAAATATTGTCCTCTTTGTACTTTCCCTCATGGGTTTCTCTCAAGATTTTAAAACGCGTCTGCAAAGGAGAAGTTTTCTTACTCTTATGCCTCTCCAATTGATGTGGGACCTCACAAAGTGAGTGGGTGGGGGTAGGTGGCGGGTTAACAATGTAACAAGAGGCTCAAATGTTGGTTTTCTTCGGTTTAGAAATCGATAGGAATAAGAGTGCAGAAACCGCCCAACATTTATTCCCTTTGTATCAGGATAAGAGTCTGCTCTCTTGTTCTACTTCTCAATGCATGTCATGTCACTCGATCTACCTATTCATTTCAATATTTTTTATGCATCATTTCCTACCTTTTATACCTCTCATGTTACCGAATCATGGATCCTCTCGGTAGGTTACTCGATTGGAATGATGTTTGCTCCTTTACCTCATTTATCATACGTTATAATTTCTCAGGTTGATGTGGACGTTGCTACGCACATAAGCATTCGAGATGACGGTCCTGACCGAAGGTAACGCTAGCATTGGGTAGAAAATCATTGGCATAATCTTGCATACATGAAGTGAGACTCTCCTTTTACCCTTTACAGCTTACTGTATGTGGAGACAGCTGATCGACCGGGATTATTGGTCGATCTTGTGAAGATCATCACTGACATAAACGTCGCAGTTGGATCTGGAGAATTCGACACCGAGGTGACTATTTTCAGTTTGTAATTTGCAGTCCTTCACGGTTACTACTTAACTTCCATGGTAATTGCAAGTTTGTTTGTTGTGAGTACAGGGATTGTTGGCTAAGACCAAGTTTCATGTGAGCTATAGGGGCAAAGCCCTGATCAAACCTCTTCAGCAGGTTGGTAAACAATTAGATTACTGGTTACAATATGCAACATTGTTGCGGGTTACTGAGGATTTACGTCGAATTTTACAGGTTATATCAAATAGTTTACGATATTTCTTGAGGCGACCGACAACAGAGGAGGCGAGTTTTTAAGCCGTCGTCAGGTAAACCGAAACCAGGAAATTAAACTTGCAGAAATATTGTGTATTTAGACTGTACCATGTACGCCCTGTTGTTGCTGCTGCTGCATACGCAAGAAATGTACGAGCGTGTTGTTTAATACTAAATGAGTACTTTTATTTGCAAATCTATTAAAAACACCCCGATCGGATGAATTTGGTATTTCGAAGATATTGGATAGAAAATGAAATAACATTCCAACTCTTAACTTGCTTGGGGAACACTTAAACTTGAATAAAGTGGTGTTTTAGAAAGGATAGACAAAACTTTGTTAAACCTGGTGTGGATCGGTCTATGATGAGTTACGAGTTTTGCTGGAAATATGTAGTAGTAGAGGTTGCATTATTCCTACTGAATGTGTATTTCATTGAGATTTTATTTATGGGTTTAAAAACTATGAGCGTACATGGTTCAGGTCGTGTTTGTGTTGATCAATTTTTTTTACCAAACCCAAAAGTTCTATTTATTTGGATTGGTAACCCAATCCAAAAACTTTTACAATACAATCCAACTCTCTATTTTACACTACAATCCAACTCTCTATTTTCGGGTTGGGTTGTCGGGTTGTTTATTTTTATAAATTTTTTTTTATTTATTCACCATTCATAATTATTCGATATAAAGTTCATAAAAAAATATAAATCAACCTATAATCGTTCAAAAAAACAAATTCATTAACGAAATAAATTCATTATTGACAACATAGTTTAATATTGTCATATGATATAATTTTAGATAAAAGATATTAAAACTTCGTAAAGAAATACAAATCATTCTATAATTGTTAAAAAAAAAAATAAATTCATGGTGCCATGATGTGACCAAGGAGGATGGTGCATCATCCAACACCATATAAAGTGTGCACGAAAGAGAAGACGAGGCATAAATAAGATAGGTAAATAAGATATAAAATGTGCACGAAAGAGAAGACGAGGCATAAATAAGATATAAAGTGTGCACGAAAGAGAAGAAGAGGCATAAGTAAGATATAAAGTGTGCACGAAAGAGAAGACGATGCATAAATAACATAGGGAAATAAGATAGGAGCAACAATAAGACGAGAGTGTCAAAGATAGACTTGTTGAAAGGTTGGGTAGGCTTCGAACCTTAACCTCAAAAGTCAGAGTTTTCGAGGGAATTTGGGCATGCGATTTTGGATTCAAGTTCATTCATATGAAATATGAAAGCTCACAAAATTTAGTGTTATCAGATGAATGCTCCACGACACTTTATGATCTTTAGCCAAAATTATGTTTACACCTGCCAGATTGGAAATACCTCAAAATGTATTTGAGACATGATATTAGCTCCCTATCACCCTTGGGCCCTATGGGCATGTGTATGTTACAGTGAGGTCGAGCGTTGTGAAACGAGCGTCTCGAGTAACTTCCTTTGAAATTGATCTTTCAAGGACAATGTCAAACAATATGGGTGTGTTGACATCGCCCCCTGCCCATGTGTCGAAGGTTGGATTATGCACCCACTGTCCAAAACTGGCGTAGACATGAGAGTGTCCAATGCCTCGATAGAACTCGAATGTCGACACATGGACCCATTCTCAATGGACATGACCAAACAAGCTATGCTAGCTGAGAACAACTCGTGACTTGGGATAAAGTTAACATGTATGAGTCATGTTAATTGGGAACTGCAATGATTTGAGATGTGACGTTGAATTGAAAGACCTTGGCCTCGAATAGAGGTAAGGTCGAGTTGAATGACTTGACCTAGTGTAGATGCAAGTAAGTTAGATTACAAAAGATTGAACATGCACGCGTAGGCGGCGTGTGGGGCTGAATTAACTTAAATTCAACATAAGTTGTCCGGTTGACGAAGACAAATTTTACCTAAGATCCGATGAAGCCACAAAGATGTGCGAAAAAGGAATATGGGCCTCGGATTCCTCTCATGACTTGTCGTCAACATGTCAAGATCACAGCGTCACATTATTGAAAACGATCGTGACATCAAACACATGAAACGTCCTATATGCTAGAAATGATTGGTAATTAATATATGGTATACTATTCAATGCAATGTAGAATCGAAGACACTTTATATAAAAAGCTTTAATGAGTTTGTTTAAGCAGTTGCATACAACAAGTTTCCATATTTTGATTTTTTTCTTTTTTAAAATAAAAAAAGTCAAAAGAAAAGAGAGAATTTGGAAAAGGAAGAATAATAATTAATTAGAATTTGGAAAACCAGCTGCCAACTTTGCCCTCAACTCCTTCCTCAAGATCTTTCCCGACGGCGATTTCGGAATTGCGTCTATCATAAACGCCCTCTTGATTCTCTTGTAGAATACCACCTGCAAACAAAAACAGAACCAGACTCAATAATGATCAGCTCGTAGGGGACAATATCATATCATTATGATTCCTAAGAATTTGAAAAAAGGGTACCTGCTTTGATATGAATTGTTTAATTTCATCCTCAGTTACTTCAGAGTTCTTCAATCTCACCACGAACGCAACGGGAACCTCTCCGGCTTCTTCATCTTTCATTCTGCAATTCAATTAACCCATAATTATCCGCGACTTTCACAAACCCAATTCAGAAATCAAATCACAATCAATTCTCTTACGGAACGACGGCGGCATCAGAGATTGCCGGATGAGTGAGCAACAGAGCTTCCACTTCCGCCGGAGCCACTTGAAATCCCTTATACTTTATAAGTTCCTTCAATCGATCGACGATGAACAGCTCGTCGTCGTCGTCGATGAATCCGATGTCGCCGGTGTGCAACCACCCATCCTTGTCGATTGTGGCGGCTGTCGCCTCCGGATTGTTCAGATACCCTTTCATGATTTGATCGCCTCTGATGCAGATCTCTCCCGGCGTGTTTCGAGGCAACGAACCGCCGTTTTCGGTGTCGACGATCTTCATCTCGGCGTTTCTCACGACGGTGCCGCAGGCGCCGGGTTTCATCGGAAATGGCTCCTTTGCAAATGCTAAACCCATCGTTAGCACTGGGCCGGCCTCCGTCATTCCGTATCCCTGCAATCAACAGAATTTTCTCTGATCAATCTTGATGATCCAACGGCTAGGATTACATCTGATCCAAAAATTAAATTATAAATTTAGTTAGCTTTAGTTTTGTATTTAAATTATTTTTAATTATTCAACCTTAAATTTATATTTAACAGTCCCTAAAATATATTTAAATTTTTTTAAAAATTATATAACGTTAAAAAAAATGAAAATTAATTAATTTTATTGTAATTAAAAAATTACACGTGGATTTCTGCTTTGACTTAGGGGTGTCGTCTCCATTTAAGTCTTTTAATTATCCTTCCAAAAATAGATATTTTTTTATTAAATACCAATAAAAAAATAATCATAATTACACATAATAAACACAAATTTCCAGAATTCAATATAATTATTACAAATTTATATCTAAATTTTAATGTAATTTAAAGTTTAAAATGATTTTTAATTTATTAATTTTTTTTTAAAAATGAATTTGCAGTACCTGGCCGAGCACAGCCTTGGGAAACTTGGCTCTCACGGTATCTTCAAGCTCCTTCCCAAGCGGAGCGCCGCCGCATTTGATAACTCTGATAGACGAAAGATCGTACTTATCGAGGTCCGGCGACTTCGCGATGGCCAAAACAATCGGCGGCACAATCGGCGCAATCGACACTTTGAATTTCTGCACCAATTGCAAAAGCGAACCGATCTCGAATTTAGGCATGATCAAAATGGTGGTCCCCGCCCGTAATCCGCAGAGGAGGACGGAATTAAGCGAATAGATATGGAAGAGCGGCAAAACGCACAGAATCACGTCCTCATTTCGATAGTACAGATTCGGATTTTCGCCGTCCACTTGCTGAGCCACACTCGTCACTAATCCTCTGTGTGTAAGCATCACTCCTTTCGGCAATCCGGTGGTTCCAGAGGAATACGGCAGCGCAACCACATCGTCCGGATTGATTTCAACAGTCGGCATCTCTCGTTCGTCGGCCTGAATTAGATCGGCGAACGATAAACAACCATCCGGCGGAGAATCGACGGTCATGATTTTAACATCAGGTAATTCCTCTGTTATTTCCTTCACTTTTTCATAATACGACGATTGCGTCACGATTAATTTCGCATTCGATCCTTTTGCTTGCTTTGCGATCTCCGCCGCCGTGAAGAAAGGATTCGCCGCCGTCATAATCGCGCCGCGATACGACGCACCAAGGAAAGCGAAGACGAATTCCGGCGAATTCTGGAGGATGAGCATAATCACATCGCCTTGAGCAATGCCGAGTTTGTTCAATCCCGAGGCGACCTTGCGTGCGGCGAGGTCGACGTCGTGGTAGGTAAAGGATTCGCCGGTGACGGAGTTGATTAGACAAGTCCGGTGGCCGATTTTGGCGAGGTTTTCGTGTAGGCAATAGGAGTGCAGAGGAAGGTGGTTAGGAATGTAAATATCGGGCAGTTTGGAGCGGAAAATGAAGTCATTCTGAAGAGCTTCAACAGCCATTTCAATGGCGGATTTGGGGAGTTCAGAAGATGAAGAAGAACGAATAATCTCTTAATGGAAGATTTTATTGTTCTTCTGAATTGGATGAGCGGAAATGAAGATGAAGATATAGGGAGTTGGATTGGAGACGGGACAAAAACCGGGGTTGGTGAAGGGAGTAAATGGGAATTTTCATTTTTTATTTTATTTATTATACTGTTATAATTTTCAAATTAATTCTATTTTGATAATTAAATGTATTAAGGATTTCATTAATAAATCCAAATTTCAAAATTAAAGTATGGACAGAAATTAAATATTTAAACAAAAAGGTATGAGTAGAGAAAGACACGTAAGAAATAAGAATATAAAATGTATTATTAAAGATTCCACTATGCAAAAAAATTAGGTACAATATTGATTAATGAGTTTTTTTTTTTTTAAATTTTAAATTCTAAGAGTATTCTATCTTATATTTAACTATTAAGTTATTAAAAAGAAAAAAAAATAATATGCAAAAAAAAAAAAAAAAGGAAATAGAAGAAAATGGTGCAGATAAATGGTGTCTAAGGCATTTTTTTTTAGAATTCAAAATTTTTGAGTTAATGGGTATTTTTAAAATAAGGGTGAAATGATTTATGTTTTTTTTTCTTTTAATTTAAATTTTAAAAATAGTATTGAAAATTTAAATGTAAATAAGTAAAGCCGTAAAGCTTTTTATAGGTTTTTATTCACATTAAAAACTTATATTTAAAAAAAAAAATTAAAAACTTTTAAAAATTAAGAAGTAATTAAAATGTGTTTAAGACGCTAATTGAGGTGGAATGAGCAATAAGGTTTGGACAAGTGGAGTTATTTAGTGATAATCCGGTTTTGAAAAGATTATTAATAACTTAATCAGCAAAATTTTGGAGGGGGGAGTGGTTGGTGAGAAAATGGGGTTGGTGAGAGTGGGAGATTTAGGTGATTGGTGGGCCCCATAAACTCTCGTATTGGGTGCCCTACTTTTATCAAAGTGCCTTTATCTAACCCTAAAATCATTCCTTTTTAAATATATGATTTTATTTTATTTTTAGCTGAATTAATTAAAATACCAATTTTATATTTTTGTCTATAAATATTTATTTTTAAAAATTTCACTAATATTCTTAAATTCTTTAAAAAAAAAAAAAATACTTGTTTCAAAAATATTCGCTTACGAAATTTTTACTATTTTATAATTATTTTTTAAATTAATTTAGATATTTCTAAATTTGGGTGGTCTCACTAACGGATTTTGGGGCTTTATTTTATTTAGTCCCAAAGAAAAGGAAATTGAAAAAAAGGAAAAAAATGAGGTCGTGCTGCTTCTACTTTATGTGGTCGTGTTCCAAGATCAATATCGGTCTCCATTTTACCTACTACCAATGATGCTTGGTCGTTGCCACGTGGCTCTCTTTCCCTTAATTTCCCTCAATTTTTTTTTATAAAAAGACACAATTCATTATTTCATCTCTCTTTATTTTATTGAAAGAATAAATTATTTATCGTTTATTTAGCTGACGAAAGCGTGACGAGATATTTTCCTTCTATAATAATAATTATTATCTTTTTAAAACTCAAATGCTACGAACATAATAAACCTTTAAGAAAAAAGAAAGTTGTATGCATGGCAGTACGGAAGCTAAGTCCATTTCGTAAATCAAATGGGCTTCTTCTATTTCCGAAATGGGCTTTTTCTATTTCCGACATGGGCTTTAATTGGGCCTAGAGAGTAGTCTTGGACTTGATGGTCATAATATTGTCCATGCATAGGCATTCTATTTTGTCTTCCTTATTAAGGTAAGTGAATATAAGGGTTAAAAAAATATATATATTTAATACTAAATTATACTTTACCATATATATTATATTTTCCTTCTTACATAGGTATCTTTCCATATATTGTTCTTTCTATTTATTACCATTCCCATATCTTTGGAATTTATTTGATTATAAATAGAGAACTACCACTATGGGGTGGATTAAGCAAACATTCCCAATAAAAATACTACGATATTTGCTCATTTCCTCATATGACATGTCATATCTGTTATATATACATACGGATATTATAGTTTGATCTCAACAGGTAAGGGTTTGTGAGTTTCACCTCGACTTTTGAAGCTTATATCTTTCTCGAAACTCAACCAAATGACATGATTCTTGGTTTGTTGAACTCAGTGTGTAGAGAACTTCAAGCTTGTTTAAGGGAGCAGAAGCAATTGGGGCCAGACTCGAGAGATAACAATGGCAGAAGTTACGTGAGGAGAGGGAAAATTCAAAGATAAAATCGCTGGGAAGAAGGTTGACCTAACTTCTGGTTTAGTTCAATTTGACTGGCTTTGCCCCAAATGGCTCGAATTGACTTATTTTGCTTCATTTTTTTTTATCCAATTTCACCGCTTATCATAGTGTTTTTCGTGACGTAAGATAGAATTTCATAACATTTGGAATTTTTGGAAGACCTGAACCTGAGTAAAAAATGTCATGCATACCATGTAATGGCGCCTTAGATCTTCAAATTTACCTATGTATTAAGAATGAGATAAAAAATAGAATTGGGAAGGTCTGTGTTATCATTGATATCGATATCCTTTAAATAGGATACAATAAGTATAAATGAGAAAAATATAAAATAATTAAATACTGAGAATAAAATAAAATATACTGTACATCAAATCATAAATAAAGAATATTAGGATATAATATCTAAGATATATTCTCTAAATAATATATACTCTAGATATTATATCTCAATACTCCCCCTCAAGTTGGAGAGTGTATGTCAATCACACCCAACTTGTCTTTCAAAAAATAAAATTGATGTCTTCCCAAAGCTTTAGTGAAAATATCTGCCAATTGCATTTTAGTCAAAACATAATACGGTTTGATGATTCCAACTTGTAATTTTTCTCGAACTATATGACAATCTATTTCAATGTGTTTCGTACATTTGTGAAAAACTGGATTGGCTGGTATGTGTAATGCTGCTTGATTATCATAGTACAATAATGCTGGTTCGGACAGTGAAACTTTCAAGTCTTGGAGAATGTATCTTAACCAAGTTAACTCTAAACAAGTATTTGCCATAACTCAATACTTGGCTTCGGCTGATGATCTGGACACATTGGTTTGTTTTTTTGACTTCCAAGAAATAATTGAATTTTCAAGGAAAATGCAGAACCCAGAAATAGACCGTCTGGAAGTTTGACAACCACCCCAGTCTGAATCGCAATATGCTTGTAATCTTGACCAGGAGTACCTTTGATGTATCTTAGAACTCGAAGAGCTGCCTCCCAATGTGGTTTTCTTGGTTCATGCATAAATTGACTAAGCATACGAATTGAATACACAATGTCAGCCCTAGTAACGGTTAAATATATTAATCTGCCAACCAACCGTCACTGTATTTACTTGGATCATTCAACTTTTCTCATTCTGTTGAAAAAAGCTTCAGATTTTGCTCCATAGAAAATTTTTCTGGATGTGTTCCTGTAAGACTTGTGTCTTGAAGAATGTCTAGAGCATACTTCCTTTGAGACATAAAGATTCCTTTTCTAGACCTAGAAAATTCAATACCTAGAAAATATTTCAAATTTCCTAAATCTTTGATAAGAAATTTCTCGAGTAAACTAGTCTTGAGATGTTGAATTTCTTTGAGATCATTGCCTGTCAACAGAATATCATCAACATAGATAAGAACTGCAGTGAAAGTACCTTTACTCTTAGTAAATAAAGAGTAATCTGCTTTGGACTGAGTGTAGCCTGCATTTTGTATAGTGGTAGAGAATATGGAGAACCAATTGCGAGAAGCCTGTTTTAAACCATAAAGAGATTTATGGAGCCGACATACTGTATTCTCCCCCTGTCGGCGAATACTTGGTGGTAAAGACATATAGACTTCCTTGTCTAGATTACCATGCAAAAAGGCATTTTGAACATCTAACTGATGAGTGAACCATTTTCGAGCAGCGGCAAAAGTGAGTAAGCAATGAAGTGTAGTAAGTTTCGCTGTAGGAGAAAATGTCTCTTTGTAATCAACACCTTCAACCTGAGTGTATCCCTTTGCTACCAGTCGAGCTTTATAACGTTCAATAGAACCATCAGAATTGTATTTAATCTTGTACACCCAACGATAGCCAATAGGTTTATGGCCAGATGGTAGAGGAACGAGAGACCAAGTATGATTACGTTCCAAAGCTGCAATTTCATCATTCATAGCCTGTTGCCATAGTGGATTGCCAACTGTCTCACCATAGGTTTTAGGTTCTGTCTGGGCTGTAATAAAAGCTAGAAAGGCACGTTGAGTAGGAGAAAAACAAGAGAATGAAAGGTAATGATGAAGGGGATACGTGGTGCCAGTGTTGGGACTTGAGCTAGAGGTTAAATGATTGGCTCCCGAAGACATCTCGTAATCATTATAATAAGCTGGAGGTTGTTTGGTACGAGTAGAACGTCGGAGTGGAAATGATGTATCAGGTGGGATAATATCAGATTTAGTGGGTGAATCTGGAACTGATGAATTTGGAGAAGGAATAGGAGGCGGAGGAGACGACGAAGGATCAAAATGGATGTTTGAGTAGGGTAGATCATGAAATGGTAAAATGGGAGCTGAAGGAGCTAATGTTAAAATCTGTGAAGCTGATGAAAAAGGAAAATCATCTTCACATAATTTAACATCACGACTAATAAAGAATTTTTTAGATTGCATGTCATACAACTTGTAACCTTTGTGACCACAAGGATATTCTATGAAAACACGAGGAATTGCCCGAGGTTCAAATTTTTGCTTAGGATGTGCTACACTTGCATAACACTAACAACCAAAAAGTTTAAGATGGTGAAATGTAGGTGGTCGTTTGTAGAGTGCTTCAAAGGGTGTTTTGTTAGATAACAATGATGATGGTGTTCTATTTATAAGATAAACAGCCGTTAAAATGCATTCTCCCCAAAAATTAAGTGAAACTTGTGACTGAAAAAGAAGAGACCTAGCTACATTTAGGATATGACGATGCTTACGTTCTACGACTCCATTTTGTTGTGGAGTATAGACACAGGTGCGCTGAAATTTAATGCCACAAGAAGTAAAAAATGGTTGCAAAGATAAGAACTTAGTCCCATTGTCTGATCTAACTATCTTCATAGTAGTATGAAATTGAGTTTGAACGAATTTAACAAAGTTTACTAACAAATGGTGTACTTCTGATTTGTGTTGCATAAGAAAAACCCAAGTACATCGGGTAAAATCATCAACAACAGTGAGAAAAAAACGCAAACCAGAATGGGTTGAAATTTTATGTGGTCCCCAAACATCACAATGTAACATATCAAAGACAGAATGAGTTGTTATTGAACTTTTTGGGAAAGACAACCTAGTTTGTTTTGCTAATGGGCAAATACTATAATTATGAGAAAGAGTAGCATTATTAGGATGCAATTAATCAGCTAGAAATTTAAAACGAGAAGGAGAAGGATGACCTAGGCGTAAATGCCACAAATCAGATGACTGAGATACATGATTTGCTGAAGACTTGATTGGAGATGAAGAAATATGGTAGAGACCTCCGGATTGTTTACCCGAGCCAATCATCTTCCCCGTAGCCAAGTCCTGCATAACACAAGAATCAGGATAAAAGATCACATAACATTTCAAGTCATTGGTAAGTTTGTTGATGGACATTAGATTTAAGTTGAATGAAGGCACACATAAAACATTGTTTAATTTAAGGTCAGGATTAAAAGAAACATTGCCGGTATGTGACACATGTGCTGTCCCTCCATTAGGCAAATTTATTGTAGATATGGTGGTAGCCTTTGGTTCAGTCACAACAGAAGCTTTGGATACTATATGATCTGTAGCTCCACTATCGAGAATCCATGGATTAGAACTTGTAGAGTTAATAGATAATGCAGATACTGGAAACAAACCTGCAACATTGATGTTATTATCAGAATTACCAAAAGGACGATGATTGAGTGCAGATAAGGCTTGTACAATCTGTTGTAATTGCCCAGAAGAAAAATTTGGGATGGAATTAGGTGACTGTTCTTCTGTATTCAACTGAGAAACATCGGCCATATTTGCAGATGATCGATATCCTCGATTGTTGCGTTAATTGAATCGTACTGCCCTTCTAGAATTATTTTTCTATTGACATTGATATTCTGTATGTCCACTTCTATCACAAAATTTACATTGAAACTTAAGGAATCGACACTCATCAATTGTATGACCACTTTTATTGCAGTGTTCACATGATTTATCCTTCGCGAGTTTTGAATATGTTGTTTTCTTCTGCACTGCTGATGCAATCGAGAAATTCTCAGTAGGTTCAGAAGTCACCTGACGTTGCATCTCTTCTTGTACAAGTAATGAATAGGCTTGCCTCACATTAGGTAATGGAGTCATCATCAATATGTTAGATCTCACCGTTTTATAAGATTCATTGAGTCCCATGAGTAGTTGCATCAACTTGTCTTCTTCGCGTTGATCAATATGTATTTGACGTTGATTACAGGTAAATGGTGTGCGGTATGCTTCCAATTCATCCCAGAGTGCTTTGAGCTTGGTGAAATATACTGACAGTGCCATGGTTACCTGTGACATCATTCCTATAGACCTTTGTATCTGAAAAATTGCTGGACTATTCTTTTGTGAGAATTGATCGTGAAGATCAACCCACACTTGACGAGCTGTCTTAGCGTAAATAATACCCTCAGCGATATCTGCTTCAACTGAATGAGTTAACCAAGATATTATCATACCGTTGCACTGATTCCATAGTTCAAATTCGATTGAATTTGCATCTTGAGACGGTTCTTCAATTGTGCCATCAATGAAGCCAATTTTCTTTTTGGCAATGAGAGCATGCATAACTGATTTACTCCGGGATTGATAATTTGTTCCATTTAATTTGATTGGAACAAGTGAATATCCTGGTTGATCAGAATGATGAATATAATAAGGATGTGTTGAATCAACATCCGAATTTTTGAAGCTGTATTTGGCTGATTCCGCCATAGAGAATATTTTGATATTTAAAAAATACCAAGATCGGTGCTCTCATACTATGTTAAGAATGAGATAGAAAATAGAATTGGGAAGGTCTGTGTTATCATTGATATTGATATACTTTAAATAGGATACAAGAAGTACAAATGAAAAAAATATAAAATAATTAAATACTGAGAATAAAATAAAATATACTGTAAATCAATTCATAAATAAAGAATATTATGATATAATATCTAAGATATATTCTATAAATAATATATACTCTAGATATTATATCTCAATACTATGCTCTTAGTATAACTGAAAGCATGTATTAGGAAACCTATTATTAAGATTTGAGCATGAAATAAGTTGAATTGATGTATGTGAGAGCACGTTAAACATTATGATACAGGCTTTTCGAGAAATATAAATACAAACAATCATGGTGGAAATATCTTTTCATAAAAATATCATGGTATGGCCTTGGGCTCTGCTTTCCATTCTGGGCAGGGTTAGATGTGGAGTACTTTCCTATACATGACCCACGCACATGCACATGGTTCCACCAGGTGGGCTTGTATATGTACCTTTTAGGCCTTGCTTGTCAGACTAGCACAAGCTCACGTTGTCAGACACCACAGTGGAGGAAAGAGTCGTATAATATCCTAGTGAATATAGATATCACAAGGTACAAGTCTATACTAAACATAGCGAGGAAGTATCTCGATGCACGTGTCATACGCCTTAAATTTGTGCGAAATCCAAGCTTGTTTGGTCACACACATCGTCTGTGCTTGCATATTCAATCTTCTGCGACCGAACCGACTTGCTTTTACACTAGGCCAAGTCATTTGGCTCGACCTTTTCTCTACTCAGGGCTAATGTCTCTCTTTTGCAATGTTGTATCTCATATATCATCTTAGTTCCCAATTAGCATGACCTATATGTCTTGACGCCATCCCAAGTTACGGGTGTTGTCGACCATCACAACTCACTCGGTCATGCCGTCGAGAATGGGCCCACATGTCATTCATAATATTGGGATATCTCAAATATCCATCCATCTGAGTTCTATTGAGGCATTCGACCCTCCCGTTCCATGTCATGTCATGTCATGTCATTTATAGACTCCGTACCGGATAGCAAGTGTATAATCCAACCTCCAACGCATGTGCCAGGGCGCAATAATGGCACATCCATGCCTACCAATATTGTCTTTGTAAACCCCATTTCAAAGGAAGTCACTCAACACACTCGTCTCGCAACGTTCATCCTCGCTGTAACACACGTATGTGCCACATGGTGAGTTTGCTTAGGCCACAGGGTCTTGGGGTGGTGGAGAGCGGACACTATGCCTCCCCTCACATCAAGGCATGGCCAACTATATGTTGATCACCCTCTTGTTGATCAGAACTATCTTCATCATATTGATCCGCACGTTATGGAGGTGGTGGAATTCTCTAGCTTGATTGTGAATCTACAATCTTTCGATATGTCGAACTCCTCTATTTCTCAAATTAGTTTTTCCATGGTTAGTTGTTGTGCTTCTTTCATTCAAGAATCAGTAATGTTAGGTTATCTTCTGGACTTCCCATGCAAAAAAAAAAAAAAAAAAAAAAAAAAAAAAAAAAAAAAAAAAAAAAAAAAAAAAAAAAAAAAAAAAAAAAAAAAAAAAAAAA
>NW_019268520.1:1375451-1383939 GCF_002738365.1 Cucurbita moschata | reverse complement strand
AAAAAAAAAAAAAAAAAAAAAAAAAAAAAAAAAAAAAAAAAAAAGACCTCACAAGTGCTCCCTCAAGTGTTCACTCATGTCAACACTCAAGCCAATGTATCCCGCCCTTATAAATAAAACTTTGATTCTTATTCAATGTGACGTGAACTGCAACATCTTAATGTGATATCTTGGTTTATATCACATATCATAATATAGTTAATAACACAACATATCTTGTTATGTAATACAATATAACATATATCATAGTATAAACATAACATAGCATACATCAAGCAATTATAAAACACGACACGTGCCCTACATGTTTATCATATGGCAAACAAGTCATCCAACCAAACCAACATTAAAGTCACTTGCTTAGTTTGTCTAAGCCAAAATCATTAAATACACTCCGTGCTAGTCTGATCCTACCCTTCCAAGCAAATTAATCGGCTCTAAATGACTAAGGTTTGTCAAAGGAGTAATCAAACATAAACTCAAGAAAAAGCCACTTCTTTTGAACCCTTTTTTAGAGGTAATTATCTAATTATGAGAACCTCACCTTTTTCTTCTTCGCCCTTTACCCATCACTAACAACGTCCGACAACCTCTCATTTCCTTCACATTTCCATCTATATTGGTTCATGTAAATTTAGCTTTATTTAAATAAAATATATATTTTAAAATTTTATATAATTAAATTTTAAGACTCAGTGCATCAAATTACAAAATTAATGTGTTTAATTAAGCAATAATCTTAATAATATCATAATTTATAATTTTTAAATAATATCTATATGACAAAATCATCCCTGGCCACATGCCGAAAAAGCTAAGCCACCATCTTGAATGGGAATTAACTAAAATTATTTCATTTATTAAAAAAAAAAACAAATAATTAATTAATAGCACCAAACAAATGAAATCAATGGTGGTTAGCCAACAAATTAATTAATTTTCTTATATATATTCTTGATTTAGAATCTTTAAACCCACCATTGTTAGTGGTTGTATGAGATCAGGCTGACCAAAACTTGACCCATTATTCATATATATATTACAATTAAAAGAAAAAAAAAAGAAAAATACTTTGAACTTAATTTAATTTGAGATTCCATATCTTCACGCATGCCGACCATATAGTAGTATAGGCTTTGACCAACAAAATGAGATTCTAGCACAAAATTCCTTCGAAATTGATAAACCTCCTCCTTAGAATCCATTAAAGGGGCTTCGGCTCGGGACAAGAGTAGAGCTCTACCCACTGAGCTATATCCCCGAGTCCAAGATGGACGGCGTCAAGGAGAACAGACGCTAGTAGTTTCAAATGAAACTTTATTTTTCAAAACGTTGTATTTTATTGGGAAGGATAGAACCAGAGGTATCACCTTTTTTTTTTTTTTTCACTATTTAAAATAAATTTGTTAATGTAGTGATGAAATATCTCTATCTGCAACAAAAGCCCCCACCAAAGAGTTCATGGAAAATTAAAACTTTCCCTCTCCCCTCTTGGCTCTTTCTAGGGTTGGCAGCCTAAAGTAGAAAATTAATCATTCTTTTTTGTGTTTGTTTGAAGTCATAACAATTGGGTCAAGATCCAACCTAAATCAACATAACATACTTGGATTAAGGATATAAAATTGACCATGATACAATTAAAATGGATAAAGTTTATCTGAATCAACCCGATCGATTATATATTTTTGAAATGGAATCAATTAACAAAGTCAAATTTGGTTGTTTTTACGGCTTCTTAAATTTTGTACGATCTATCATGTTATGAATTGAATTAATAAATGGGCCAAGAGAGTTTGATCTAGCCACTCGTACTCATATACATGTGTGTACATATATAGACACTAAGATATTGACTGTAGTGTACTAGAATCATGTGATCTTTTCAAAGAAGGTGCCTGAAACATAGCCCAATCGTAATATAGTTATCTTATCACCATTATAAACTTACAACGTGCCTGAAGTCCTATTGAAAATCATTTTATCTTGAATGTGATGTGAATAACATCAACCTAAAATAAACCTGACCCTTTAATTATGAACCAAATCATAGACTAAAAATGGAAAATTGTATGATAATTGTCCTTTCTTTACCTTCGCCGATTCTAGCTATTTTTCTTGTATTTCCAAAGTCAAAACCTAGCCTAATTTACACCCATGTTTGTCCTCGAAGAATTTGACACTACGAAGTTAATTGTGTTGGATGAAAGTCTCACATCGACTAATTTAGGGAATGATCATAAGTTTATAATCAAGAGTACTATCTCCATTGGAATGAGGCTTTCTGAGAAAGCCCAAAGCAAAATCATGAGAGCTCGTACTCAAAGTGAACAATATTATACCATTGGAGAGAGCCGGGTTGATCTAACAAATTGAATTTTATAAATTTAATTATCATTAATAACCCAATATATAATATTATATTTAAAAGAATTTAGGTTTAAAAAATAGTTTATTTTCTTTCCATAAAAGTTTTATTTAAAATTTTGTTGATAAAAAATTGTTTATTTATTTATATATTTGAAATGATTAAATATATTAATAATAATAATTATATATATTTATTTATGTTAAAAAGGGTAAAACTTTTAATTGAAAACCCACCAAGAGGTTCATAAACTTTTATTTATATAAATATTGTAAACAAAAGCAGAATGATATTAAAAACAAATCTAAAAGGTTATATATTCTTTTTTCATTATTTATTTATTTTTAATATAAAGGAATTAAAGAAAAGTTGGGAATTTTCAAAATTTAGTTAGAATTATGTTTAACTATATTCGAATATAATTTTAGATTTTAATTTTGAGGGGATATTAATTTTTCTATTTATTTAAGAATAAACTTATATTTGACAAATATTCAAAAGAAATACTCAAAATTATCCGTTGGATTGAATTAAAAACTTAGGTTAAGTTGAGTTAACAAATTATATTATAAGGTGAGGAATAATGGAAGTCTTAATCATGGAAAGAAAAGTGTATCTTTAGTGTATATTGTATTATTCCCCTTTAATTAATACACATTACCAAAATAATAAATACATACATGTAATATAATTTAATTTAAAACTTAGAGAACATTTTAATTCATTATGGTTTGGTCACGTGTCGGTGGATTTCTTTCATTATATATATTAACAACCTCTCATTACTCTCATTTCCATACCCTTTCTTCTTTCTCTCTCTACAAAAGCAGTGCTGTGGGTGGTGGTCGGCCGGCGAGTCTGGCTGAGCTAGGGTGTCGATTCAGCGGCGGCGGTGGGTGGTTGTTCAGGAAGAGGAAGAAGAAGATTGAAATTAAAGGGTGTGTTGTAATGGGTTTTTGGCGTCAGATTATTTTTCCGGTACGGCGTGTTTGGCTCGCCGTCTATGGCCGTCTTAAAGCTCGCAAAAATGGTTAGTTTTTTTGTTCCCTTTTTGCCCTCCTCTTCGTCCGTACAGTTTATTATTATTATTATTATAGTAATAATTAATGAAATTTATTCCATAATTATATATATATGAGGGAAAAAACAAAATTCCAAATTTGATAAATTTTATTTTTCTTATTTATTATTATTATTATTATTTATACCAAATAAATTATGGTAATTAAAATTAAAAAATGAGGGTTTTAATTAATTAATTAACTTTATAAAGGTGGATTGGATAAAGATGAGATAAAGCAATTTTTTATGCTTCCATGTCATACAGCATTATTAATGGCTTGAAAAAAGAAGAAATTTTGCGTCTTTTTCCCTTTTTTTTTCAAACAAAGATGCTTCCAACAAGGAATCAGATTCATATGGCTTACTCTTTTGTACCACTTCCTATTGTTGCACATCAAAATTAAACTACAAATAGATTATTGAATTTTTGAGGTTGTGGTTCGGCAGATGAAGGACTTTTGAAACTTCATGACGATGTAGAAACGTGTGGCTATCAAGATGTAAAGGTTATGTGGGAAATACTAAAGCAATCGGAAGCTGAGTTGATCAATCATCACCACCAGACACGGCGTAAACATAAGCCATTTTGGAAGGATTTTTTGTGGTCTATCCCTAACTCTGACTCAACTACTAGTACAACTAAAATGATACCTTTTCCGACTTTTAACTCCATTTCGTAGGGTGATAAGTATAAGGGTCTCTACTCTTAAATTTCCTCGAGCAATATAAAAATATCGTGTAAATAGAAATAATAATTGCATCGAAAAGGTTTCTAAGCAAAGAAAAAAAAGCTCAAATTAATACTTGGGCCAAGCGACTTCACTTTTGTTAAAAGGTGTATTGTTAAAAGGTTCTTTTTTCTTCCTTGTGTTGGAGTTTTCAATATTTGCTTCAAATTTAGGACGATCTTACATGAGCCATTTGTTGTAAGATAGTGAAATATTGGAGTTAGAGATAACCATGGGATAGAATCAAAGATCATTTAACGTGATTCTAACGAGTTGTTTCTGTTACGATATATTATAAGATAAGAATAAGGTATGAAGTATATATATTATATGAAAGTGAGATGATGTTCAAAGTGACCCTTTGATCCTGGTTGAGTAATAATTGAAGAGTACAAAATACTTTTAATTTAATATAAATAACTTACTTTAAAGAAGCTTATTTAAGTGTACTTTTTCATGGTGATCCTAGTCGAAATCGAAACAAGGAAAGAATAATAAACAATAAAAAAAACCTTAATTATATTTAAATGTCAAATTTGGTGCCAAGTTTTCTATTGTCGGGAATTGAACCCGGGTCCCCGGGTGAAAGTCAGATATCCTAACCACTGGACGACAATGGATGTTTCTTTGTCTCAATGCCTCTAAACTCCTCGATGGTCATACAAATATCCAAAATATAAAACAATGGTACCAAGTTTTCCATTGTCGAGAATTAAACTCACGTCTCTTGGATGACAATGAATGTTTCTTTGTCTTCAACGTCTCTAAACTTCTCGATGGTTATACGAATATCTAAAATATAAACGATATGGATTAAGGATAAAATTCAAATAAAATGGTACAATGATACCAAGTTTTCTATTGCCAAGAATTTAACCGCTGGACGACAATAGATGCTTCTTTGTCTCAACGCCTCTAAACTTCTCAATGATTGTACAGATATCCAAAATATAAAAATATGCTATAACATGCTAACTTGGTGCCAAGTTGATATCCTAACCACTCGACGACAGTGGATGTTTCTTTGTCTCAATACCAGTAAACTTCTCGGTCATACAAATATCCATAATATAAACAATAAGGATTTTAAAAATAGTGGTACCAATGGTTGTACCAATATAATATCCTATCCAACTATCTCATAAAATGGTGCAATGATATCATCTTTTCCATTGTCAAGGATTGAACTCCTAAGTCTTCTAGGTGAAAGCTAGATATCCTTACCGCTAAACAACAATGGATATTTCTTTGTCTTAACGTCTTTGAAAGGCCTCTAAAATAACTCTATCAAATAGTAAATCGAAAATGAGATTTTTAATAAAAATCGAATTATATATATATATATACAAGACTTTATTCATGCAAAGATTGTAATGTTCGCATGAAGTTTAACAAATGGACCCGTGTAAATTAGAGAAATAATTTTATAGAATTTCAAACGTGAAACTGATGTCATGGGCTCATATAGGTTGACTTGGATTTTAAATGACAGAATCGAACTTTCATTAACGAAATATTCGTGACAACGACTTAAGCTAATCAGGTAAGTGACCTTACTATCGGTATGGTTATATTTGACGTTGACACGTGCCCCGTGGTTCTACACGTGTCATATATATTGATAAGTGTGAATTGTTTGTGAATCAATATGCTTATGATATGTTATGTATATGTTATGATATGTGAATGATATGATAATACTTACGGTACGATGTGTTCAATGATATGTTTGAGATAGGATACGAGAAGAATGCACTAAACGCAATGTAACGATAGGAGTAAGATATGTTTATGAAACTTTAAGGTTAGGTTACTATTGAAGTGTTATGGATATGAGAGATTGAGAAAAACGATATGGTCACGATCGATTCATAAGATAATACGATTAGGTTACAGGTAGAAAGTGATAGAATTATGATAGATTGATAGAACGATAGTGTTAGGATACGTTACTGTTACGATATGACTAAAGTAAGTTCATGTAATGATATGACTATGATATGTATAAGAACATTAAGGCTATGATAAGTTAGGGAACGATATGACCACGAATTGTTTACGATATGATATAATTATGATACGACATGTGAATGAAGGATATATATATGTTGTCATATGATATGAAATATATTATGGTACGAGAAATGTGATAAATTGACATGTTTAGGATATGATATATTGTGATGCAATATGTTATGGTGATATGTATATGATAAAATGTTATGTTAAAAACAAGGAATGATTTGCTATGTCTCCTAAATTGTGTGTATACAACATGATATGAATGACATGAAATCACGATAAATGAGGACTGATAGTGGGTTATATTTAATAATGTTGAAAACGAAAAAATATTGGAACCTCATGCATTATGTGTGTTCATGCATTGAGGGATACCCTTATTCTATCATGAGGGTACGGACGCATACATCACTAGGCAGATGAAGTATCATTACGTTTTACATAATGCTGTCGTGACGGTTACTAATTCTAATGGGTATCCGGCATAAGGAGCTACTAGAGCAGGCTCGCCCGATAAGAAAAAGGGTCCAGCAGTGTGCGAACTATCTGGTCAGCCCATACTCGCACATATGAGCTGTGTGTAGAGAATATGATACACATCTAAGTTGCCCATTAGGATAGTGTCGTTGGAAAATAGACTCATATGATAGGTCCCGTCATTGCATTTGCATGTTCTTGCATTTAACCCCCAATAGTGGGTTCACTTACGAGTATTTCTTAAAATACTCAAGCCACGTGCTACCTCTATTTCAGGTTAAGGCAAGACATTCCTGTACGGTTAACGACGACATTGCAACTCGATACCATGACACATGCATAGAGTAGTTGTATTTATTTTCTTAGCCTTAGGCTAGAATATAATGTTTTTAATTTAAAGGTTTATTTATTTTATTTAGTTTTTTGTTGTGTCGTTTTTAGAGGCGTTCTCAAAACACATAAGTCTATGACTGTGTTTTAAGCTGAAGGTTATGTTTTATGAAAGTTTAAACGAAATATTTCCGCATTTAATGTTCATGATATGTGTACACTAGCGACCTTAAATTAAATATAAAATTTTGAGTCATTACACTAGGCTTGGATCTTTACATATGAACTATGTGACACCGAAGAGTTATTACCTATACCAACAAGATACATTTTCTTTTTCATGGCTCAATCACAGGTAACATAACCATGTTGCAAGGAATGCAGAAAAATGTTGGGATCAATTTTATTGTGCTTGGAATAAGAGTTCTTCTTCTCATCACAGACACCTTCGTATAAAATGAATCAAAGTTCAATAATAAAAGTGTAATAACTACTCTTGCTTGTGCAAGCATTATGTATTATAAAATAAAGTTAGAAATAATTACGTTGATGATCAAAATGAAGAATAAAGAAAACTCGTTTCTAAATTCGAGATTCAAATCAATACACAAGATGTTTGATCAATACCATTTGTATGACTCTAGCGGCCAAATTCTAAACATAACAATTTAGCTCTCAACAAATCTAAAATAAAAACTCTATTTTTTTTGTTAGGTCTAGAATGAAAAAAAAAAACTCCCATATTTTACCACTTTAACTGATGTGAGTTAAATACACCCATAACCTCCATATTAATATGATAGTTAATGATGGAATATGATAACATACATGGACTACAATTTAACTTTAACTCCCATATTAAAAATTAGATTAAATAACAAACAAATATTAAAATTAGAGTAAGAGGAATGCAATAAAAAAAAGTGTAACCTAGATAAAGTTTCATAAATTCAACCATGCAAATTAAAGTACATTTAATGCATCTATATCTTCAAGTTCAACTTTGCACGTCAGGTACGAAAAGACTTCAATATCTTTTAGAATTTTTTTTGATGAGCTCACCATATCTTGAACGTAAGTAATTTTTTGGCTCTCATCCTTATAATTAGATCTTGAGGTATGGAAATTCTTTGGTTATTGTTCATATCACTATGTTTTATGCTTTCATTGGTGCTAAAACTATGATTCGAACTCTTGCATGCACTTTGCTAAACTTTTGGCTCTGGATCTTGCTCTTGCTCATATATTACTAAAGATTTAGCTACACCACTCGCTTACATTTGAGATCTCATGCACACTTTGCTATTGCCCGGTCTCTTTTTCTCGAATTTTTTATCGTTCTATTTCTATCTTTGAGAGCTTAGTTAAATATTGTGATTGTACTTTTCATTTTCAACATCCTACTTTATTTAAAAAATATCGAAAGGTTTTAATAATACCTTCAAACTAAAAAAAAAAAAAAAAAAAAAAAAAAAAAAAAAAAAAAAAAAAAAAAAAAAAAAAA
>NW_019268520.1:1367640-1374354 GCF_002738365.1 Cucurbita moschata | reverse complement strand
AAAAAAAAAAAAAAAAAAAAAAAAAAAAAAAAAAAAAAAAAAAAAAAAAAAATAGAAATCATTATTTCTTTAATACCCTCAAATTTTTTTAAAAGTTTCAAAAGTACCACTTTTTTTTTTTTTTTTTAAGATTTTTATTTTTAATTTTAATTTTTACTATTAATATATGGTAATTTTTTTAGATTCTTTTAAAATTTAAGTTATTATTAAAATATTTTAAGAAAAAAAAGGAAAGATAAAATATTTTTATTTCTTTAAAAGCTTATGGCGGGGCATTGCCGTATGAGCTACGAGAAGATACTGTTACGGAGATGGAGATGGAGATGGAGATGGAGATGGAAATGGAGATAAAGCCTCAACTCCCGTAACAATTGTAGAGCCGTTCTTCGTCCACCTGATCTGCGGCCTGCCTTCTGGATTGCTCGTTATATCTACTCTACCGATCGCATCTCCGATCCTTCTCGCACTCTCTCTTGATTAGGGTACGTCTTCTCTCAACTCGCTTCAACTTCATCCCTCCTCTTCCTCAGGTTTCTGTTTTCGAATCTGCTTTCTACATTTTGAAGGATCTATCTTCTTCTCCTTGTTCAGGCTGTTGATTGTCCGATTGTGATTCTTCTTTACAACCGGTATCGTACGGACCGAAAGCAATTCTCGGTATAGTTGACTCTCTTTGCTTGTATCACTTTACTCTATTTGTTCGTGGGAAAAAAAGGTGTGGAGTGTTATGGAACCAAATAACGAATTAAAATTTGGACTGTGTTCTGTGCGAATTTGCAGTACTTGAAGGCTGTGGCGCGAGGCATACTTGGACTCCCTGCTGGTTAGTATGTAAAAGCTCACTCCACTTGCCTTCTTTTGATTTTTATTAGTTTAGATTGATAATAAATGAAACAAGCATTCATAAGGAAGCCCTCTCAAAAGAATGAGTCCTCATTGTGCAAAATAGAACCTATAGAAAAATATGAAATGGCTCAAATTTGTGTTAAGTCGTTAACTACTTCTCAGATAGCGTATGGCTCAAATTTGATATGAAATGAGACTTCAAATGTCGTGCTGTGAGAGTTTTTAAAAGTGTCAGAAGGATTGTAATAGTTGTTACAGCCATTTTTGTTTTTCTTATCCAAATGATACATAGCTGTTTGGTTCTGCTCGCTGAACATGTCATAATCGGATCGATGTGGCCTTTTCTTATGCAGGTGCTATTATTAATGCTTTTGGAGAAATAGTTCTAGGCGCTCCTATTGGTGCTTCGTACGTGAACGAGTGATTGAAAAGCTATACTTCACATCTTCCATGGATTGCAAGATTTGAAGATTATGGTTTGAATAGAAGATTTAATCCAGAATTTGTCCTACAAATAAGTCAAGATCTGCTCTCACTTACTGCTGGTATTTTATCACCAACCATTTGTGGGAACACTACGTTTCCCTTTTCTTTCAATCCATATTGTGAATATTTCGAGTGGAATTCAAATTGGGAAGAAGATTAATCATCAGTAGCATCATTCGTCATGGTTGATTGTTTTATCATTCGTCATGTCTTAACTTTCTCGAGGCTGAATCATGATGATCATTACATTTGTTACTTTATGTGCTTTCATATACATGCTCTGAGTACTTCTCCTTCGCACAGATACTTCTCAAAGACCCATAACTGGCCTCCAGACATATTATCTCTCTTCCTTCTCAGTCGGTTCAGTTAAAATATCTACTTGACGTGGATGCATGCTTTTACTTGTATAAGATGTTTAGTTAACATACAATAAGGTGAATACAAACTTAAAATAAAATTTTTATGTGCCATTGCAGGCCAAATGGAACTGTTGATCACATGCTATGCATTCCAGCTCATGGCGCCATTATTGGAGAGTGGTTTTGCGCATGGTCCACTTGATTGGGAAAGGCCACGGCAGGTACTTGTTCTTCTGCACCTGTGTTTTCCGCATAAAACTTGGGCATGTCAAACCTCAACGACATTCAATAATGTCAATTAACAATCTCTAGTTTGAACCAAGATTTTTAAAATATTACATGATTTCAAGGAATCTAAAGAAAAAAGAGTGAATTCAAGTCTACTTATATCTTCTAACCCATGGAAATTTAGTGATAGAAAGCTAGATGATAGTGCATAGTTTTTCTTGGATCTATTCGTGATTTCTAGGCATCCTAAGAGAGAAGAACGAGTCAAGTTTGCTCATCTCAAACTTGTGAACTTAAAAAGAATAATTCAATAGATATTCTATGTGACGATGGTGTTGTATGGGATTTGAACAAGATTTCGGGATTTAGTATCAAAAAATATCTCAACCTGCCTCGTAGGTTTGCAAGGTCGAGACAAGAAAGAGAAGCTTTGCCGTTGGTTGATATAGGCACATATATAATAAGCACCCTGTTTATGTTTACACAAGTTGACTTGTGAAGAGGCACCTGTTATTAACTACACAGTAATGGAACGATAGGGGTAATGCTTTTCTTCTCCTTTGTTCTTTTCAGCAGAGACGTGATTTAGAGGCGGCTTTTCTAGGTTCTCCATTAACAAGTTGAACCAAAGTAAAGGCTTTGTCGCACGGTCTCAGAACCATCATCGAACAAGTTGAACAAAAACTGAGGGAGAGCAGCTATTCTTGGAAGGTTAGGCAGCAGCCCACCCACCTAATCGTTCCTTAAAATCGAGCCATTGCGTGCAGGGAAGCCTTCTTGCAAATGGGTTTGGTGTTGCTGCACCGATGTTGAGGCTATTATGACCAGGTTTTGGTTTACGAAGTTCTAGACATTGAAGAATATCCTTCTGCAGAAGACAACATAGGGAATTCAGCCTGGACATGATGGTCTGTGTTCACCAGAGTCGGATGCATGTTCAGAATCACCAAAAAGATATCGTGTAAGTCCCTCCGTGCCCTCTCTGCTTTGTTGATTTTCTTCAGAAAACATGTAGCCGGTGCGTGTCATCTGCTGTGATAGGCAGTGTTCAATATGACTGAAAAAATCACTGACAGACATTGATGGACGGATTCCAGGAACAATGACTTGATCCCATTTGTTGAACAGTCCTGAACTTTCTGATCCATGGTTTCTCAATTCTTCAGTCGTCATGCGAGCTTCCAGCCCTGAAATGTATAGTTAGCAAGTCAAATTATTTGCAGAGCTAAGGGAAAAAGGCAGCAGCTTGAAGACAGAATTAAAACATGGATGTTTTGGTGGAACCAGCTTTCATTATATTCATGTCGTTACCTGAGTTAGATGATCGAGATTGCTCAGAATATTCTTCAGAAGCACCAGCAAGACACTCATGTTCTTTAATGGTGGAAGGTGATCGAGCTCCAGATGATGACACCATACCTAAACTAAAGAAAGTAGCTCCCTCCTCCTCCTTCAAATCAATTCCTTCTTCGGATTCATTTGAACCATTGGTCTTAAAATATGGACATTCCAACACAATATCTGGCTGTTGGCTTAAAAAGTTGAGACGAGGATCGCAACGTATGAGCTTCTCAAAATGCTTGTTTAACAAGCCCTGTGAACACTGCAGGAAATGCTTTCTGCAGGAGTATACAGAAATAGAATCAATGTTAAAAAAGACCCAAATTGTCAGGCAGAGCAACAGAAATGAATCAGGCACCTGTGTCTGCTTGCTTCTCCACCAGTAAAGTCAGCTGTTGTTTGCCACAAAGTATGCTTCTTAGGCTGTGGATTTATTTCCCTAAAGAAAAGGGGCTGTCTCGCCAGCTGCAAAACAGAATGAAGAACACAATGGTAAACACCTATGAAGTACAGGCTGCAAATCCCACAGCTTCATGAAGGAAACAATGTAACTCACTACGACATCCAAAGTCCCGAGACCATCGTCGGCGTAAGTCGCCTTGAGGTCGATGATATCTGACCATTGGATTTCAATCTTGTTCTTAAGATTCCCATCTAGAAGTTCCCAAACCAACTTATGCTTGGCGAAGTAACACTTCGCCACTAGATCTCCTTCGTATCTCGACTTGTACTGCAAATCAAGAAAACCAGAACCACAATTAAGAATTCAGTTGTAAACAGGCAAGTAGCCAAAGGGGGGAAACAAGATAAGTACCTCCCAAGTACCAATCTTGAGAATTAACGCAGGGAAGTTAGAAGCCTTGAGCTTGTCTGCAGTACTAAAACCATTGGCTCCCTTCTGCTCCTTCTTGCTTAAAGTCGCTAATTCAGCAGTTTCCTGTGACAGTTTTGCTTGGATCAAATCCAACAAAGACGGACTCTTTTTTAGGCTCAAACCCAATGGACTTGGCTCATCTAGAGGATTGTAGGGAGTGGACGATATGGAAAATGCATTGGCTTCTGATGTCCACTTCTGCATATTCAAAAACAAAATCAGAAAAGCAAAACCCTGTTGTAAGTTCAAATATCATCCACAAAGTACTCTGTTTTGTATTACCGCCACAAAAGAACCAGAAAGAATCGCTTATTCTAAGAACAATTTGAATCAGATGATGAGAGAAAATCAGAGCAATACCTGGGAAGAGGACTCGGATTTGGAACGCTTGTGAAACTGATCGTGTGAGTCGTCAAAAGAATCCTCAACCTCCTTCTTCAGCCTCTTCGTCGTCGTCGGAATATTCTCCGTGCCCGAATTCATCAGCTGAACCATCTAGCCGGCGGAAAAGAGCAGCGATTCTTGAAAAACTCAGTCGGAGCAAAAGTCGAGCTACAGCGAGTGAGTGAGAAGGTGAGGGAAATCTCCGGCGGCAAAATCTCAGTGGGTTTATGTTGTTTCTCTTTGTAGAAGGTTAACAGCTACGTTCGGTTTCCAATTCGGTGGAGGAAGAAGCTCAGTGGTATGCCCCCTTCAAACTTATAGAGCCTTTGCAGACGGCAAACTCAATTGACTTAATTGCCCCCGCCCCCAAATCCAAGCTTCCACGTCAGCCGCCATTCCAGTCCATTCGGGACTGTCCCGTTAATTACAAACTCTGGATTTTGTAATTTTATTTCTTTTTTTTTAAAAGAATAATAAAAAGTTATTTGGATAATTTTCTTGGTGAAATAGCGGCCAGACGATGAAGAGTGAGACACTATTTTGGTTAAGCTTTGTCGTTTTATTGGGAGGCACGTGGCAGCACGCGGGGAAAACATGGGACCCGCCTGGCAATGTTCCTCATGGTAAGTGATTGCGGCTTCCCGTATTAGATTTTGGTTGGATTTGGACAAATGTGAAACGTGTCGAAAACTTTTTGCACACGTAAGTGCGTTCCGTCCACGTGGTGTGATTTTGGACTATGCTGTAGAGTGGGACCCAATTGTGGATAAGGTTTGAACACCAAGGCACCGTTTTTCAATTTTTTTAAATTTTTTTTTTTAAAAAAGAAAATTCATTTTCAAAGAATCCACAAAAATTGGGAGAAATATTCCTTCACGCCCCCACTCTCAAGCTCCCTTAAATTTTAAATTTGACTTTGATTATAATATATTTAATATTATTTCAGTTATTTTAAATATTATTAACTTTTTCAATTATTACATTAGGTTTTCAGTAGCTGACAGCTTCCCTTGTCGTAAACGGAACTAATATAGAATTAATTAGTTCATTAGAAAAATTTATAATTCACATATTATATAAAAGTTTATATGAACATTTTATCCAACACTTAAGTTTCATGTATTTTGTGAAGCAACTACTTTTTTTTTTCTTTTTTAAATATATATATATATATATATATATATATATATATATATATTATATTAGTCTTTTTAAAAAGTAGTTGACTATTAATAGAGCATTTCCTTTTTAAGAATTAGAATAAAAATTGTGGGACCCAATTTATTTATTTATTTTTTTGTGTTTTCTAAAGTTAGGAATGGGAATAAAACGTAAAATTATTTCTAAATTTGAGAATCTCATTCTTATTCTACTAATTTAATTTTCATGGCTTATTTTTTCTTCTCTCTTTTATTTAATTTGCGGGAAGCAGCTTTTTAACTAGATACGAGTAGAAAAAGATTTTTTCTTGTTAATTAAATAATATATACTTACATACATATATGTTTTTTTCATGTTAAAGATTTTTTTTATTCTTAAATTTTTTTAGGATAAAAATAACAAATTCACTAAATTGTACTTTTCTCCATTGGGAGTTTCAAACTTCCCAACCATAATGTTTTATATATTTTAATATTTGTTATCCATAGAAAAGAATAATAAAAGGGGAGATTTTATATATAAATTCACTTTTAAATATTATATTTACTTTTAACTATATTCTTTTAGTTTAATAATTATAGAATAAGGATGGAATCTTTGACCTTACCCAACATATACATATTTTGACTTCAAAAAAAAAAAAAAAAAACAGAGATGAATTGGGTTGATATATATTATTTTTATTAATAGTAAATTTTTTTAATCTAAACCAATCCGTTAAAATAATGAATTGAACTGAATCCAACTCTAAAATATTTAGATTGAATTAGACTAAGTTTGTTTTTTTTATTTATTTATCTTTATTTATTTTTATAAAAAAGTGAAAATTTAGTTATCTAAAACATGTATAACTTATTTTCAAACCTCGTTTTCAATTTTATTTTTATGAAAAATAAAATTACATTCGGAGAATAAAAAGTATTTTTTTTTTTTTATTTATAAATTGTCGGAGAACAAATAATCTATAATATATATATATATATATATATATATATATATATATATATATATATATATATATATATATATATA
>NW_019268520.1:1350855-1366880 GCF_002738365.1 Cucurbita moschata | reverse complement strand
GTTTTTTTTTTTTTTTTTTTTTTTTTTTTTTTTTTTTTTTTTTTTTTGTTTCGATCATTTAATCATTTGAACACTTCTAAAAGAGATGTTTTAACTTCTTCAAACGAGCTAAATATACATTGGTAAATAAATTGTTAACACGTGAAAATCTTTACTCTAGGGCTTCATGTAGTTGTTGAGAGTTAGAATGAGATTGAATGGAAATGAAAATAATTGAAAAAAGAATTTGTTATTGTTTACTACAAAATTATTTGAAGTCAAAATTAGAAGCTCATGGACATTATTTTCTAAATAAGTTGTATTATAATTACTAAAATACCACTTTCATATTTCAACTAATAATTAAAATACATCACTAAATAATAGACCAATCAAACATATAATTAGTAATAAATCTCAATTTTATTTAATTTCATGGTAACAATTTATTTGACATTAAAAATAACAACTAATAAATAAAATTACATATGAAATATTAAAATAATTTTTTATTAAGGAAAATAGTCTAATTTTATTTGTATTATGTTATTTAACCAAACCATTAGAATTTTTTTAATTTTACAAAAAGATATTAGATTTAATAAAAGAATAGAAATGAGATGGACAAGGAATTAGAAACCAAATGAGATTACTTCTTTTATTTTACCTCCAATTATTTCATTCTATGTATTTGTAATATATGAAATTGAAAATTGAAAATAATAATTATAATTAAAAAAATTAAAAAGTTACCATTATCGATGCTATTGGGATTAGTTGAAAAACCTATGCTAAGTTGGAGCAGTTTGACCTATTTTGGTCGATTCGGTTTTGTTATTCTCGAATAAGTTAAGGTAGAGCGTTAAATGTAAAATTGCGAAGTTGTTTAAAGCTTGATATGTACATTATTTCTGCAAGAGTTGTGCTCTAACGATTGCAAGACCACTCCTTACACGAATGAGATGTGATTTTATTAAGGTCGTGTTTTAAAGACTACTAAGTCACTCCTTTCATTTATATGATATAATTCCACGTGGATCGTGTCGACGTGCACACACATATAGGGTCATTCCTTGAATTGATATGATTCTATTAGTGTAGCATCCTAACCGACTGTAAACTTACTTTTTGCATGTATATGGTGTGATTCTATTAGGGTCTTCTTGGATATGAAATTACATTATGGATGTAACTTACATGATATAAATTATATAAGACGGGCTGCTCTGCTGCGGTTGAGATATTCAAATTTAAAATTTAGAGTTGAAATGATTATGAGGTCGCACCTCTCTCTCTCGAGTGAACATTTTCTCACTAACCAACCGGAAAGAGCAACATGGTACTGAAACATTTGATAGAACAGAAGTGAAACATTTGATCTTTGATGTTCTTATTACTTTGTTTTTAGTTACATGGTACGAAAGTCAGGTTGTTTGTCTTGAGATTTGAGTTCAAATACTTGGTAAATTAAATGAACCGTGGAAGAATATTAATGTAGAAATTTGAAAATGTTTTTGTGATGATCCGATTTTTTTATATTAAAAATAAGATCGTTACTGCATGCCTAACATGTCTAATATGCATATAAGCATCACAGAAATAGCGGAATCAAAATAAAAAAATTAAAAAAAACAAACAAAATAACGGAACCTAAGAGCTACAATTTAAACATAAATGCAACTATCCTAACTTCGGTCTCATGACCGTCACTGCGATATCGTCATCCATACTGAATGACTTACCTTTATTTGAAAAATAAGAGTAGAACATGACTTGATTATTTAAAAAAATGATCAATAAGTAACTCTATTGTTGGGATCGAAAAATGTACATGCAAGCAATCATGGAGGGACTTGTTCTTTCATAAAAACTTTTCATGGACAAACTCTATATTCCAGTCTGACCTAAAATTGGATGTGCAATACTTCTCTACACATGACCCACGTATGCGCACATAGACTACCAAATAGGCGTATAGTACCCCATGAACTGCCCATCAGCTAGTCCGTGCTCAATTGTTGAAGACGTAGAGAAAGAAGACCACACAATATCATGACGTACATAAGTATCGTAATGTACGTATCTGTACTCATTATAATAGGGAAGTATCTTAATACATGTAACATACAAAAATGCATGAGATCCTCGTACCTTTAAATCATGACATAAATATATGATGCAGGTTGTACATTCATTTTTTCATAAATATAGCTTTCATGAATACATACGTGGTGTAACAGTATATCATAATCCTGAGGTAATTGGTTAACATAGTGTGCATGTCATATCATATAATGCACCATACAACATGAAAGTCACAACAAAATCCACAACATGATATAAACATCTCACATCATAACTTACAATATAACATAACATACGTGTCATAGTATCACATAGCATAATAAACAGATATTAAACAATCACAAGGTACATCACGTGCAACAGCCACAAAGCACGTGCCACTTATACTTAATAAATCCAGCCAACCAAGCCAATAATAAAACCACCTACTTGTTTGACCTATGTTGGAGTTACGAATTATGCTCGAATTTCGCTTGAATTTACTCCTAAATCCAATTCAACCTGATGTATTCATGACATTGAGTTAATGCATAATATATGATCCAACTCGTGTAACGATATTAATTAAATCCTCTTTTAGCTCCAAAAGTAACCTAAATTTGATTAAATAGTAGGGGTGTACATGGTCCGGGTTGGGTTGAGTTGATGGATTTTTTTGACTCAACTCAAAAGTTCGGGTTGGTTGGATTGGTAACCCAACCCAACCCAAAACTTTTCACAACTCAACCCAACCCAACCCTCTATTTTCGGGTTGGGTTCGGGTTGGGTCCAGGTTGGGTTGTCAAAATTTCTTTTTTTAAGTTTTATTTATCAATAATTTATAATTATTTTGATACAATCTTAGATAAAATATATTAAAAGTTTACCAACAAACACAAATCAATTCATAATTATTCACAAAATAAAAAAAAATCGATAAAAAACAAGGAGCGAAAATTGTAACATATTAACCTAGTTTGACATTATCATAACACTAAATACTACTAAATGCCGACCGACATTTCTTAAAGATTGGTTAAAGTAAGAAAAATACGAAGATATATCATTGAAATTAAAGAAACAATAAAAATGATTAATTTAAAGATATTGTATATAAAATATATATATATATAGATATATAGAGCCCAAAACTTATAATTATGATATAATAATATTACAACCAATATAATAATTTACAAGCAATAGAAAATAAAAATGGGTAGCAATAAAAAATGATTAACTTATAAGGATGATATAATAATATTGCAACAAATAGAAAATAGAAATCGGTAACAATAAAAAATGATTAGTTTAATGGATTGGAGTAAGAAAAATATAAGATATCATGAAATTAAATAAAAATAAAAATGATTAATTTAAATATAGAAAATAAATAATTAGAATAAAGATAGAAAATAAATAATTAGAATTTAGGATTATTGTCTTTTTCTTATTTTAATTTAAATATATTTAGTAAGAAAAATATAAGATATCATGAAATTAAATAAAAATAAAAATGATTAGTTTAAATATAGAAAATAAATAATTAGAATAAAGATAGAAAATAAATAATTAGAATTTAGGATTATTGTCCTTTTCTTATTTTAATTTAAATATATTTAGTAAGAAAAATATAAGATATGATGAAATTAAATAAAAATAAAAATGATTAGTTTAAATATAGAAAATAAATAATTAGAATAAAGATAGAAAAATAATTATAATAATGTTGCACCAAATAGAAAATAGAAATTGGTAACAATAAAAAATGATTAGTTTAATGGGTTCTCCTCATGAAATTAAATAAAAATAAAAAGGATTAGTTTAAATATAGAAAATAAATAATTAAACTAAAAATAGAAAATAAATAATCAGAATTTAGGATTATTCTCTTTTGTCTTATAATAAAAAAAAATGATTAGTTTAAATATAGAAAATAAATTAATTAGAATAAACATAGAAAATAAATAATTAGAATTTAGGATTATTGTCTTATTTTAATTTAAATATATTTAAACTAATTTTATAATAAAAAAAAAAGAAAAAAAAAAAACATGTATTAGACTCACCAAATTACTACGAATCCAATAAAATTGAAGTAACTTAATATATTTTATATATTTAAGTTTGGTTCAGGTCAACCCGAGGGTTTTACTCACGAACCCAAAAATCGAACCGATTTAGTTTGGGTTCAGAAAAATGAACCCAACCCTACCCAAAATGCTAATCCAATCCAACTCAACTCTTATAATTCGGATTGGGTTGGTCCGGGTTGTCGGGTTGCCGGCTTGAATGTACACCCCTATTAAATAATGACCTTATTGACATCGTATACTTCTGAAAACATCGAAAGCGACTTGAGGACAGTCCAAAATAGTAGGAATAGGTCCGATAACTTCAAAAAAATCATAAACTGGGCCTATAAGCCAAATAATCGGAGCTGGAGCCGGTGGAGCCCACCTTAGGGGGGTCGACTTAGTTGAGGCGCATGCAAGCCAAGAGCTGGAGGCGGCTTACCACGTGCAAGTCATCGGATTAGCCGAAGCAGGTAGGATCAAAGCACATGCTGGCTGGCAGGTGTTGGACCGAGTGTGGATGAGTCCGGGCCACGCGGCGAGCTGGTCTAGGCTGCATTTGAGCAGGACGCTGACGGATTGGGATGCGACTGACGAACGGGCTGGGCTGCATCTGAGGAGCGAAATTCCAACCTAACTAGGTTTGGACACGCGCCTGTCGGGCCGACATGGTTCCGGCCGAGATTATGGTTCGAACGTAGGTTCGGAATCTGAGCCTGAGGTCTGGACCCAAGGCGGAAATCCTTCCCATTTCCTCCTTTTTCCGATATTCCTCTTTTTTTTGCCCTAATTCTAGTCGACTTTTGACCAATTTTATTTCTTTTTAAAGGATAAATTTATGACGATGGGTATATTTTTCTTTTTTCTCATAATTCAGAAAAATTAATGAAAAAATTATGTTCTAAGCCACGTATCAAGCGACAACCAAAATCATTAATTCCTTCATGTTTCCTCCAACCATTATTTATTTATTTAGTATGTTGGAATAAATAATATTAATTGATTATCACATCTGTTTTCTCTCCTTGATTCCATTTCAGATAAATTATGTGAAATGAATAGGTTTTCAATTTTTAGGGGCAGGAATAAGGCAAAAGACATTCTAAAGACAATCTGCTAGAGTTCATCTTAAAACCATTTCAGGTCATAGATAGTAGATGTAGCAAAAGTAAGGTAGGGTATGAGCAGTGGTTCCCATCAATTATTGTAATGACAACAATATGAACATTCTGATTGAAGTTTTAATTACAAACCCATCATCAAAAAGAAGAAACGAACAAAAATATCAAATTAATGCAAGGAAGCAATGTTCATGACATTCTGCTACATCTTATATGCTATATATATATATATGTGAATCAAAATGGATGAATAAACTTTTGGCCTATGGCAATCTTCAATTGTTTATAAATACAGATCCCATCAAAGAGAAGAACCAATACATGAGAAGGTTTTGTACCTCGAGGTCCCTATGTATCATAGAAATTTGAATTTGCCTTTACCCAGAGAAGCTTCAGCATGCTCCAGACGACACAACTCCTTTTGAGCTCCAGTCAAACCCGAACAAGACGACACAGCAGCCCCTAATGTGATAGCAAAGTAAAGATAGATTGTGCAAAGTAAAGTCAAGAGTGCCAGTGCGGTTAAGAGGAAGCGATGTCGATTGAAGAGAGCGGACCAACTGCCCAACTCATTTGCAGGAAACTGTTTTCTAAATGGTGGGTGCCTCCTATGAGGAGAAGATAGAATGCTCTCAAGAACCATGTTCAAGAACACTAATCTTTCTCTGTGCTCTGGAATGTAGCTCCAAACGCAGAATCTTCTACAAGAGCAAAAGATGGTCAAGTTTAGCTCAACACGAGCCCTTCTCTTCAGCAAGCATTTCAATAAATTCAGATTCCGTTGAAATATATATGAATTTGAAGTGGTAAGATGACAATTAAATCTGCAGCACAACAAAGCATCTTGAAATGCATGAAACAATAAAATCCTTGAAAGCTTGGTCAAAACATTAGTTCTTGGAGATTTGAACTTGCAGATTTGTTGAATTCTAGAGAAGATACAATGCAACAAAATTTGAATCATGTATTAAGACTTGTAGATACACAAAACATTTGTGATTTTATTAGATCGCATGACTTTTAACTAGAAATTCAAAAGTTAACTCATACATTAAAAAGCAATTCGAACTGTTTTATTTTTCAAGTCAACATTGAAGTTAGAACAGCAAAATAATCCAAGATCACTGATCCATGAGCAAACAGCACCAAGTTACCGATGTAAATGAACCTAAACTCGAAAAATTTGTACTCGCTCGACCATAGAGATCCTACGAGACTGCATATAATTTATGCAACCTCAAACAAAGCTAATCGAAAACCAGCCACATGAGATCTTATCAGGCATCCGCTCAACACAACTCCAAATCCATAAACATCGCTCAATAGTTTCAAGTAACAAGAAAATCAAACACAGAGTACATCTCCACATCCTGAACAACTCGTTAAAACGCATGCCAAATAGCAACAGAGAGAAAATCATCATCATACACCAAAACATCGCTAAAAACAAAATGGAAAATAGAACTGGATCCAATGGTTGTGCACATTGTCCCAATAATCAGCTCCAATTAACAACATGAACCGCATCCTTAAGGCAAAGCAAGAGAAGACAAGGAAAAGAGCTCAAGAACAAGCGGACATTCGACAGGAAAATCAAATTTAAAGATAGAAAAAGAGCAGAGATCTTAAAGAAACAAGAAATTACAGGGAATGAGAGAGTGAATCTTACAGTTGATAGAATGGAAGCGGCAATGGAGATGAGAATTTGTTTCCCTTGCTTTTGCAGTTCGTCGAAGAGAGAGAGAGAGAGAGAGAAAATGGTGAATTTGCAGGAGCGCATTAATAATGGGGAAATTTTGCAGCAATGTCTTCAATCCGTGAGTCACGGTCTTTGAAAGGATATGGACACCACGAAATTGTCCACGCTCTTTCACGTCTTGGTCTCCCGTTCAAACCTTTAATTTTCTATCCAATTTTAAATTTTAAAAATTAATTCATTAATTAATTTAATTATACATTAATCGAATTTCATGTTGTCTAATATTATTAGTAAATTTTAAGTATGGATTAAATTTGTAATTTAAAGTTAATTTACCTATTTAACCTTTGTTATATTTAATTTTCGATTAACAAATTATAATTAAAAGCCTATATTACTAAACTTTTTAACTTTCTTTTCTTTTATTTTCCAATAACACATCTTAACACAATTTTTGATGCATTCATTTGAAGCAAAGAAAAAAAAATATTTTAAATTATTTATTGGATTTCAAATAAGAAGATTTCTTGGTAAATTTATGTAAATTTATGCATATATATATATATATATATTTATGTTAATAGCATAAACATATCACAAGAAACAAAATGTCATGTCAAAATCTGTTGATATTTTTCAACAATTATATTTACACGATAATCAGAAAAGTATATAAAATCTCATGATCTATCTGCAATAATGTTGTAACGAACTAGCTACCAACAAATGAGCTTTTAAATAAAACATAAAGATTCCAATTCTCTAAATCGGAAACACCATACACTTGAACAATTAATTTTCCTATTTATTAGTGGAGTATGTAAAATGCAATGCAAGAACAGACTCGGAATAATGCTGAAAAGGGAAACAATTCACCTCAGCACCAAAAATAATGAATCCACAGCGGTTAACATTAATTAATTCTTCTTTTGTTAATCGTCAAAATCTCCAGAATTCTCCAGTAAGTAGTTAGCTGCTAGTTCCTCGTTGCGATCGCATGCCAAAAATGCCTCAATCACCAAGGCTCGATCGAATCCCATTGCCTCGAGCTACATACAGGGGAGCAAGCAGCAAAATGTGAGCACAAAGATTTAGTTTGAAAGGGAAAACAAAGAGACGTCTCAGGGAATATAAAGGAGTTCGTACTCGTTCAATGGCTGCCTGTTCGTCTGGAGTAACATTAATGGCATGAGGCATGTCTGGCTCAGCCTGTTCAAACATTTCTCTGAAAGAAAGAACATAGTTTATAGTTCTACAGATGGATGCAAGCGATGTCACATCAAAAGAGGTTCAACCAATGAAATAATAATCAATCGAGTGAACAAAATCTCGTGTAAACCAGTCCCAGAAACAGTTCTTAATCTACCGATGACTATGTTTTTGTAGTTCAAACGGAGGGATTTGAACCTCTGATCTCAATCTATGGCTTAACCAATTTACCTATGGCTTGTTCTAAAGATAGATACACCTGAACTGATTATGTATTATTGTCCCACGCAGGAACCTACAGCAGAAGCGCTGCGAATTTGGTGATGGGAGAAAAATAAGACGGGTTATCTATGCAACTATCATCTTATATGCACGAGATTGATCACAACTAAAGAACTGCAAAATTAACGAGATTTAAAATTAATCAGATCATAGTAGTTTAAGACCGACCCCTCAAAATTGTCAACAGGTTCATTAATTAACTGAAGGAACTCTGCATGATGATCCTGAATGAGTCTCAAAAGCTGGGGATTCTGCTTTCCAAGTTCTTGAAGCATGGGCTGCCACCAGAAGCAAAAGATTTAACTCTAGGAAAACCATGATTATAACCACTAAGCAAATTTCAAAGCAGAAGGATGTGTAAACCTGTAAGATTTGAGGGTTTGTATGCACCATCGTCCGCAAGGCTTGAAACTATAATATGAATAATGATAAGAAACCTCATTCAGTAACTACTTCGCATTTAGGTCTATTCAAATCCATAGTCCATAAGAAATAAATCAAGATTTTGGGCCTGTGTACAAGTGATATACAAATAATGGGATGATATGACTGAACAAATATAATCAACACGCATACTTTAGATCAAATATTTGTAACGTTTTAGTTTATACATTTAACATGAACCAACGTGTCAAAAGTTGCAAACTAACACAACTATTAGGTGAAAATGGGACTTAGACCAAACAACGGATTTGACACTCCAAGCACTAAGATACCTAGTAAAGAAAGCAAATGAGTTTATCAATAAGGAAAACCCAATAAATGATGTTGCACTATGTACCTGCGGATTGTTTCTAAGGAATTCAAGAGATCCAAGGCCACCACCGCCAGCAGAAAGTGCCTCCTGCATGATTGCAACCCAATAAAAAATAAGTGAACGTGAGCAAACCAACAAAAGCGTTTTTCATGCATCCAACAAAAGTGTTTTTCATGCATCAACTTACCTGAGGAAACATATTCAAGGGGGCTGTGTTGGGTGCTCCAGAAGCAGGTGCAGGAAGGGATGCCTCAGTTTCAGTGGCCGGACCAGAACCAAAACGACCCACTGGTACTGCAACTTCTGCAGATTCCGGAATACCCTGAACACAAAAAAACACAATTAGTGACAAAATATTATGACCAGGTTTCAAGAGAATGCATAGAATACAACTTAAACATACAGAGTACAAGTAATCCACTGCTCGCTCTGGATTGTTATAAGCAGCTCTTAGTGCACGAACAACTGTTTCTCTGTCCCAGTTGCCACCTCCCATATCCATTAATTGTTGAATGGTCTGTTCCAGATTATTACCAGCGACCAAATTTGAAGCAGCTTGACCATATGTATCTGTTTGCATACTGCAAATGATCCCCCCCAAAAAAAGAATGAGAAACTTTCCCACCAGTAGGAAAAATGCTTCATTTATAAATAAAGCAAAAGAGGAGAAAACATATTACTCAATACTTAATAATCAAGAACTCCTATAAAAGTAATTCAGTCTGTAGCTTTTATCAGATTTGATATGTGTTATATTGCAGCATAGATTTAATACTAGGAAATAGAAGGTGACTTGCTAACCAATTTCATGCTTCTTGAAGTTAAAAAATATGAATAAGAAATAGAAGCCATACCTATCTGTCACCCTGTCTGAAGTAGACGTAGTGTTCTTGGGGGCACTGCAAAACAAGAACAAAAAATGCATATGGATTATAATTACTCAACTAATCAAGGGAAAATGCATACAGAAGACCATTCTTGAAAAACTAACGACAATTGTGCTTGGGTGGAAGCTTGAGGTGCAGGAGTTGGCGATGGTGTAACTTGGGTAGCAGGAGCCGAATTTAAAATTGGTTGAGCAACAGGGGTGCTTTGAGCAGGCTGCAATAAATAGGATCCAGAGGAGGTTAACAACAAAGAATCATAAACAAATTGCAACAAAAATGAGCAGCATTACCTGAGTTGACGACTGCCCTGCTGAGCCTGATGTCTTGCTCTGCAGAAGACACAAATGCATACAATTGAGCATAACCATATTTCACATTTCAGTCATCCATTAAAATCCCAAAAAAAGAAAAATATTTGTTTAATGCTTCTTATATTAAGAAAATTACAGGACCAAAGATACCTTGCTGAGCATGACAACAAGAAAACCCTCTTCAGATACTTTGTTTTCTGCCAGTGTACTTTCATCTTTCAGAACTTTGCCATTGTGTATCAATAATTGTTGACCACAAGGATAATTATCCTTTCCTTGTATATCTTCAATATTTTTCTTCACAGCCATCACCTTCACCAGAAGTTTTTCACTTAGAAATAAAATAAATAAAAGGAAAAAAGAAAACCAGTTTATTTTGTTGCTCACGATTTCGAATAAATTTGAACATTTGTAATCACATAAAAGAGAATGATTTATCTTGTTTTTACGTTGAAAATTTTTCGGACAAAAATGATCAAATTTTGAATGATTTCATAGAATTTTGAGTTAAATTACTTAATAAACCTTGGCAAACGTTAATTTTTTAATATAAATCAAGAATAAAAGCCTATATAGGTAGAAGTATTGTTTTTTGTTCTTTTCCAGCTACCATTCAAACAAAAAATTTAATTACATTCATCGTTCCAAAAACAAATAAAGAGTTCAAAACCATTTCTCAGATTTCAAATTGTAGGATTTAAAATCATTTCTTCAACTTCCTAGATTACAAATGGTGGGTTACATCAAATGATCAAGAACAATACTTAGTTAGCTTCTACACTAAGACGACATCCCCAACAAGAACAGTACACTACATGATATCTTAGACTTCTCCAACTTGTGTTCAAGCAATGCAAATCCAGCAGATCACGAACAATTCAAATAAAAAGTATTTAAAAAAAAAAAAAATTATGCGATCGTCATTCAGAAAGGAAAGCAACTCCCAGATTAAGTAGCACAAGAAACCCTAATTTAAAAATCTTTTCAATTCCACCAGTAGTTTCCACTATTCCAATTATATTAAAGGAAAAAACAATTAAACTAAGCTCAAGATTTCCAGCTAGGTCAATGCTGGCATACTCGGGTACATTAATAAATTAACTACAAGCCCAAATATTGACATGAAGCAATGGAGAAGGTTAAAACAAACGAAAAAGGAAACGTTAGAACTTACGGTGTCGGTGGGCTGAACCCTAATTTCAAAGTGGCTTCCTTTGAGGGTCTTCACAGTGAGCTTCATTTCAAGGAATTACCAGAAGGGGAAGAAGGAGAGGGGCAAAAACGACAGTGTGTCAGGAGGAAGGAACCTGAAACGCAGCAGTGATGGAAGAGAACCCTAGATTTGGCAGGAAGCAGGGCGCGACCGGTGAGTTGGGCACTGACTTTTGCTATTTTACACTAAGAATCTGAAATAATGGTACTCACGAGCAGTGCACGCGACTAAATGTAATGGGGTATTCTTTTTAGATCAATTTCATATCTTTTTCATTTTTTATTTCACTATATTATACAAAATCTCCATAAACTTTTAAATATATATTTTAATTCTATAACTTTAAAATTATTTTAGAAATAAAGCCAAGGCATAATTTGGTATGATTGAAAATTTTGAAATTATATGAAATAATATAGTTCAAAATCTTTGCAAGGCTAGGATCTCCTATTGTAAATCTATGATAAGTTGTTTTAGAGTTGACTATTCGTTGAGATATCTAATATTTGACTAGTTCAAGTTACCTACTGGCCTCGTATTCAATTCTTTCTGGGTAAAGAAGTATTTTAAACTCTTATGATTTGTCTTCTTGTAATACGCAAGTCTCGGCAATGATTAATTTGTTAGTTTTCTTTTGAAGTTTGAACATCGAAGATTTATTGAATTTTAGAGATTGAATTTTAAGACATACACAGAAAAATATTTAGAACTCAAAGAAAATATAAAAGTTGTGAAAATTAGAAAAAATGGTTGAAGTTAATCTTGAGAGGCAAAATGATCCTCCGCGTTTGTAAGAGTCCTAAATAGAACATTAAAGAGAATAGAAATCACTTCCATGGGTGGTTTGGAGTCGGAAATTGGCCAAAGTTTCTTCACAAAAACTGCCAAGTGGATATTAGAGAACCAATACGCGTCCTAAGATAACTCAAATTTGTCAATTATCAAGGAGAGCGGAGAGCGGAAGGTGAGATTTTTGAGTTCTTGTCTCAATTTTTTTTCCTTAATTGTGAGATTTAGGAAAGATAGGTTGTGAAGTTTTAGTATATTATTTTAGGGAAGATTTCAGACAACTTCTATGAAGAAACTTTGAGTTGATTCGAACAAGAAGATGGAGTTCCGGCGAACCTCAAGAAAAGGTAAGAACATGGTTTTCTGCCAATTTTGAGCGTGTTTATTTCCCCTTATAGTTAATAAATAATTATGATTTTTTTTTTTGAAACCAAGTTGCATCAATTTGTGTAGGAAAAGTTTTGAAAATCCAAAGAAATTAGTAGGAATAAAAAAAACTAATGCGAATCTAGAAATCAACCCAAGCGTGAGGAGAATAAGAGAGACACATATTGGATGTGGAACAGTATAAAACGACCGGCAGCAACATGGTCGTGTGTCAAGCAACGATAGTAGAAACATGTCTAGTTGAGGGCGCGCCATGCGTCGCATCATTAGAAGGCGACTTGACCTAAACCATGCATCTAATCCACCAGCCTTCAACTCAAACCTAGTCATCCAACTCGATATGCCCAATCCAACCCTCGAGTGTGACACATGCACTTGAAATACATGAGTAAGATCTTTTCTGTGCACGTGACAACGTATGTGAGTGCCATTTTTTAGCCCTCCAATTTCGATATTTGCCTTAATATGACTAGAATAAGGATCTACCAGAGAAATTTAAGAAATACTGGAGCACTTAACACATAAAAAAAACTAGCTTGGGGAGACATAGTTCATCCATGTAAGTAGTCATTTAAACTTTTCTCAAGTAGTACTTATAAGGATCGCCAGAACGTGCTAGTACGAGCATATCTTACTGTAGGTGGTTAGTATATGCATATTTACAATCTCATAAAAGCATTTTATGACAATATAATGTATCTTATAGAAAATTACAAAAATGCCCATAGAATGAGAATTTATGATACATGCTGATTTTAATGCTCTCCACTGTGTTAGAATAGAGGATGGGATAGTGTGATTTGTGCTCTGAACGATGAATGAATATTATCTCCTTGTTGAGCTTTGTATGACTGCATGATACAGTATGTCTAGCTATAAGTGTTTGATTGTGCATTATCTCTATAGAGCGTGTTTATCTGCACAAACTAGGACTAGAGGCTAGTGTCAAGCTGGCTAGATGATGATCTAGGTCAGGGCACACCCAGTAAACTAAACACGTTAGAATTGTGAGTGGCGATTAGGGGGTCTAAAGCTTAGTACTCCCAAACTAGGAAAGATTCGAGGGTTAGAACAGAGTACCCTAGAGGAGAAAGTTCGTGTTAAGTCACCCAGCTGCCCTATGTTGCATGTACTAGCAAGGATTTCAATATCTTTGATTCAATAGTTGACAATTATTTTATCAAGACTTGGGCTCCTTGCCCTAACACTTTTAGATTTGGGTCTACTCACTCGTATATCTTGTGTCATTTGTGAGTCGAGTGAAGTTAGGATTAAAACCTTTGAATTATGTATTGTACTTGACTACCCGAGTGAGTTTATTGAAGAACAAAAAGGTAAAGGCCAAATAAGTATTAGTGTTGAGTCAGTTCTTAGACATGCCCTAATAGTCTTAAACATGATAGGTTTTGATGTTATTTTGGGAATGGAGTGGTAGGTCGAAAATTTTGCTAGTATTAAGTTTTCTTAAGGAGGTGGATTCATACCTCCAACACGAGCTAGTTTCAAATTTAAATGTAGTAGGATAGACTATCTCAAAGGTAGTTTACTAGTGGTACACTATGAGGACAAAATAGTGATGCAATATGGTATTATTAAGGATAGTAAAGAGCTATACAATGATATATGTGATCATTGATAGACTCATCAAATCGACAGTTCCTACCAGAAAAGTCTATCTAAATAGTGGATAGTTGGGCACAATTGTATAGACAGAACGTGGTTAGAATTCATGGGGAACCAATGTCGATAGTTGGGACGATATGGCCACAAAACTCTTGGGACCATATCACCACCGTTGTAGTTAATATAGTTGTGACCATATCACTACGTCCCACAATTTTAAAAAATATCATGGATCTTGAACATACACATACAAGAGATATCATAAAATAAAAGTGTACAATACATATCATGATATACCATTATGCCTATTCGCGTAATATCATCATTCTTTCGTAACTAGCATTTCTACTATTATTAGCATCATTTCACTATATGATGACATGATTCACATGCGTGCATCATCAATGTTACTACTCAACTAGCAACTCGTGGTCTCACATCACCATATCATGACATGATTTACATATATGCATCATCAACATTCTACAAAAGTTTGGTTGAAACGATCCAAGCACCTCACATACTCCAACGACCCCACAATCTAAACGGCTTTGCCCAACCCAAGCGCTTTAGCTTACAAATGGGCCTAGGCTGAAATAAGAGCTAAACACATGCACAATCCAGTTAAGGCATGCGGTTGGCTCAATTGTTGGCACAATCCAGTTGACCTTCTATTTTAACTGGTCTAGTAGTTGTTCTTACTGTTTGGAATTGATTTTAGGGTTAATTAAGTGTCTGTATAAATGAGTTTTAAGATCAAGCTTATGACTCTAACTTATGCTTATGAACTTGTTGGATGACTCTAGTATATGCTTATGAGCTTGTGTTTATAAGTTTATAATTAATACGCATGATGTATGACTCTAGCATATGCTTATGAGCTTGTTATGATATGAGATGTGTAGGAGTTTTCTTAGTCTACTAATCCCTGTGAAACCTCTAACTGACATGTTGTATGTTGAGTTAGGAACAATGAGTATTCCTAAAGTTGTGTACTATTTCAGGCCATCAAAGAGTTTAGTAGAGACGTAAATGGAGAGGCCCTAGTAGATGAGACTAGGAGCTAAGGTAATGGTTAGACGGAGGACCCGATCTAGACCAAAGACCTGAAAATAATCCGTTGCGAATAAAACTTAAAATATACTAGAAAGATAATTAATAAAACTTATTAATTACAAGTTAGCTAAGTACTAAATAAATTAATTATGCACTAAAATTATTTTTTATTTTTTCAAATAAATGTGGTGTAGTGTGATGGAGACGACAGTGTAGTCGAACCAGAAACTCCTAGAATTCTACGTAGGGCCGAGTCTATTTTTGAAGTATTTACTTATTTAGAACATAAATAATTTTATGGTGTACTTACTCGATTGTAAATGAATGTAAGAAAATGGTAATTTATAAAATATTCTCTTAAAATTAATAATGTTTTTGATTGTTTTAGACAATAATTTTATATTGTTTAGTTTAAGGTTTTATTGAATTTAATTTCCACTTTTAAACCATTCTTATAAAAACCTTGAGAGCTTGGTCATATGCTAAAAGTAGAGTCCATATATCTTGGAATTCTTTCCTAATCAATTATTTTGTTTTTTTGTTTTTTTTTGTCTTTTGTCTTTTTTTTTTTTT
>NW_019268520.1:1248749-1350567 GCF_002738365.1 Cucurbita moschata | reverse complement strand
TTTTTTTTTTTTTTTTTTTTTTTTTTTTTTTTTTTTTTTTTTTTTTTTTTTTTTGACAAATGACATATGATTATATGTGAAATAGTAAATAGTAAAATATTTATCAAACTAAACACATGTTTATTAATTGTTATAAATTAAATACTAGGGATTGGTTATAACAAGCAAGATTCAATGGATTAAGTTTTATCACAGGTGAAACACGTTTTAAATTAGATTAATTCATCATTTTCAAAATGAATAATTAAACAATGGTGGCGCACCATAGCAATTACATTAATTCACCAATTTCATATATTTGTTGGCTCTTCCTGTAATTTTGTACGTTTTTTCTAATGTAATTAAAATAATAAATATGAAGGATTAAATGAAAAAATTATCATCAATAATGATTTCTATATATATATATATATATATATATATTTTGCTTCTAATGACTATGATGTCCTCTTTTTCATTGAATTCTGAGTTAATTTTTGTACCACTATAATTATAATTCAAAGCTTATTCGTAAATTAAAAAAATTCAAAAAGGGAACAAATTTAAAAGTTCATAGAAAAGACGAGTCATTTTCTACTATAGAGATTGCTTTTTAACTTATCTCAATCAATAGAAACCTTTCTCGAACAAAGAAGTTAGGAGCCTAGAAGGTGTTGTTAAAGGTGACTCAAGTGTCGAACAAATGGGGTACTTTGTTCGAGAGCTCCAGAGAAGAAGTCGAATCTTGATCAAGGGGAAGCTGTTTGAGAGCTCCAAAGAAGGAGGCCTGTGTACTTTGTTCGAGGAGAGGATTGTTGAAGATTTTAACTAATTACGAGGAAGATCATGAGTTTATAAGTAAAAAGTAGAATACTATCTCCACAAGCGAAATTTAGTCTAAATGAGTAACTTATTCAAAATGGACAATATCCTTAGAATTTTCGCAGTAAACAAACAGGGTTTCTGGGTTTCTGTTTCCATCTTCGTCATTGGTTTTCTGCAACAACAAAAGAAAAAGAAAAATGAGAAAAAATGTGTAATGGGGAATGAATGGCTTCCTTGTCAGATGTCCCATCAGCAAGAGCTGACCTCTAATCCATAACCAATCTAATCCATAACCAAAAGCAAACAACAAAAAAAAGCAAAACAAAAATCGTGTTCCTTCCGTTGACTAATTCCTTCAAGAAACTCAAATCTCTCTCTCTCTCGCTCTCTGTGTTCTTCCTGTGTGCATACGAATGTGAATGAAGGAGCTTTTGAAGAGTGAATTAAGGAAGGAAGGAGAGAGCCGCCATCCACCATATCATTCTACTCCAAATTTTGAGTTCAGGCACCCTTCATCCTGATCAATTTTGTTTTGGGTCCCTCCTCCTGTACTGTCTATTCTCTTCTAACAACATTAAATGGAAATGAAGAAGACGGAGATGCAAGTAAAAGACAGAAAATGAAGGAACTTTTGAACTGATTTACCGGATGACACAGACAACGGGATGTCTTAATATCATTATTAACATTTTGACTAAGAAGCACACACCACAAGCCTGCCTTTTTCTTTCATCCTTGTGCTCTACCCACTCTCCTCCAGTTTCCTCCTCCTATTCGTTTATTTAATAAGATGCTTAAGTAATTTCAAGATAATGAATACATATTTTAAAAAACTGTAACATGTTGCAGCCACCAGCCAGAACAGCCAGAATGTCCCCCCACAGGCACACCCACTCACCACCCACAAAGGAAAGAGAGAGAGAGAAGAGGATGGTTATTGATCAAAGTCCACCAAGTTCCTTCTCTTTCTCTTTTATTAGGATATAGCTTTAAATATTGAGCGAAAATATAATCATCATAGTGATTGCAGCCCTCCACAAAGCAAAAGATGAGCGAATAATACCATTTCTAGTCTCACATTTCATCATTCCTACCACCCACTTTTTGCCAATAAAATATCAAATCCCACCAGTAATTACATTAATCCCTCCCCTTTCTCTTTCAGCTACTTCTGCACTAGCTCACTTTTCAACCAATTCTAGCTCTCAAACCTATATCCCACTACATTTTCTTATATGTTTTTTCCCCTCCCCTTTATGAAACAAAGCAGTAAAGGATGATGATACGATGAGAGAAGAAGGTAAACTTACAGGTCATTTCCACTGTAGTATTGTTGTTCTGCTTGATATGGTTTTCTTCAGGGCTGTGTTCCTTCTCCTGTTTCAGTGTCTGGTTTTGAATTCTGGGACTCCAGTTATTATAGGTCACCACTACCCTCCTCATAAGTCCTTGCTCACTGATAAAGCAGCCCTCCTGGCCTTCAGGAAGTGCATCACACATGACCCCACTTCCACTCTAGCTAACTGGATTGAAGCTGTTGATGTATGCAACTTCACTGGTGTTTCTTGTGACCGACACCGCCACCGTGTATCGAAGCTCAGTTTGATTGATGTCAAACTTGTGGGAAAGATTTCACCCATCCTATCCAATCTCACGGGTCTTCGAGTTCTGGATATTGCTAACAATTATTTCTTTGGGGAAATTCCTTCTCAACTTTGTTCTCTTCGAAATCTTCATCGCCTTCGCCTCGACAACAACAGTTTGGAAGGTCCCATACCAACTTCCCTTGCTAGTTTGTCCAAGCTTACTGTAATAAGTCTTATGCAGAACAAGTTAAATGGCACAGTTCCACCTTCTCTCTTTTCTAATTGCACGTCGTTGCTTAATGTAGACCTTTCCATCAACTTGCTAACCGGAAGGATTCCAGAAGAAGTTGGAAATTGTCCAAAGCTGTGGAATCTCAATTTGTACAACAACCAGTTCAGTGGAGAACTTCCTCTTTCTTTAACAAACACTTCGCTCTATAACTTGGATGTCGAACATAATCATCTTTCTGGCGTACTGCCTGCAGTGCTGGTAGAAAACCTGCCTTCACTTAGCTTCCTTCATTTATCAAATAATTATATGGTAAGCCATGATGGAAATACCAATCTCGAACCGTTCATTATTTCTCTTAGAAACTGCAGTAGTTTGGAGGAGCTTGAATTGGCTGGGATGGGGCTTGGAGGGAGTCTACCCGATTCTATTGGTCAGCTGGGTGTCAATTTTTCAGTTCTGTTTTTGCAGGAAAATCAGATATTTGGATCAATTCCTCCAAGTTTGGCCAAGCTTTCCAAACTTGCAGGGCTGAATTTGACTTCAAATCTACTTAATGGAACAATTCCTGCAGAGATAAGCAAGTTGTCGAAGTTGGAACAGCTTTTCTTATCACATAACCTCTTCACTTCAGACATTCCAGAAGCATTAGGCGAGTTGCCACATCTTGGATTGTTGGATCTATCTCACAACCAACTTTCAGGTGAAATCCCAGAGAGTTTTGGAAATTTGACTCAGATGATCTATTTGTTTCTCAACAACAACCTGTTGTCAGGAACGATACCTTCAGCATTGGTAAAGTGCACAGGTCTACAAAAGCTGGATTTATCTTTCAACATGTTATCAGGAAGCATTCCTCGAGAGATATCAGGGTTGCAAGAGATAAGAATTTTTATTAACCTTTCTCATAACAATTTTCAAGGAAACTTGCCAATTGAGCTTAGCAAGCTGAAAAATGTTCAAGAGATGGACCTTTCATCCAATAACCTCACTGGAAACATCTTCCCTCAGATATCAAGTTGCATTGCACTGAGTTTCATGAATTTTTCAAACAATTTTTTCCAAGGTCATCTTCCAGATTCCCTAGGCGAACTCGCGAACCTTGAATCATTTGATATTTCTAAAAACCAATTGTCAGGCATGATTCCAGCCAGTCTAGGTAAGCTTCAATATCTCACTTACCTGAATCTTTCATTCAACAACTTCCAAGGAATGATTCCGAGAGAGGGATTTTTCATATCGTCCACACCTCTGTCATTTTTGAACAATACACTCCTTTGTGGGACAATTCCTGGAATACCAGCCTGTTCTAGCAAGAGAAATCGGTTTCAATCACCTGTATTCTTGACTGTGTTCATTTTAATCATAAGCATATCATCGTTCTTCTCAACAATATGCTGTTGGTTTGCTTGTCAACGTCTAAACGCAATTATTTCAGCTCGAACTAGTGAATCATCAAGGAGATCAAAGATGCCAGATTTTATGCACAATTTTCCAAGAATAACAAGCAGGCAACTATCAGAAGCCACAGGAGGTTTTGATGAACAGAGACTAATTGGCTCAGGCAGCTATGGACGAGTCTATAGAGGCATTCTTTCAGATGGAACAACAGTAGCTGTTAAGGTTTTGCACACACAATCTGGAAATTCGACGAAAAGTTTTCACAGAGAATGTGAAGTTCTGAAGCGAATTCGCCACAGAAACCTTATAAGAATTATAACAGCTTGTAGTCTGCCAGACTTTAAAGCTCTAGTTCTACCATATATGGCAAATGGAAGCTTGGATAGCCATTTATATCCACATTCACCTGCCAGCTTGGCTTCTTGTTCTTCAGATTTAAACCTTATCCAAAGGGTGAATATATGCAGTGATATAGCTGAAGGAATGGCATACCTGCATCATCATTCTCCAGTCAGAGTCATACACTGTGATTTAAAGCCAAGCAATGTTCTTCTAAAAGATGACATGACAGCTCTTGTTTCTGACTTCGGGATCTCAAGGTTAATGACTCCTGGAATTGGAAGTGGTGCAGCTGTTGAAAACATGGGAAAGTCAACTGCAAACATGTTAACTGGATCAATTGGATATATTGCACCAGGTATAACTCTCTGCTTTTAAAAATCCAAGAACTTCATGTTCAATTCATCAACATACCAAGCAAATGTAAGACATTAGGACTGTCAAGTGAGTTAGAAGTTAAGATTCTCTCCTTTAGACCATGATAAGTTATCAGTATCACTAGGCCTAAACTTTTGAGGTTGATAAGCTACGAAGCTACAAGTTTAATCATTGAATAAGTTCCCAACAAACATCCAGTATTTTCGGGTTTTTTCATCTAGGACTTTTATCAAACATGTTGAGTGCATCAATTATGTCACATCTATTCTTGGTGCAGAATACGGATTTGGTTCTACAGCCTCCATGAAAGGAGACGTTTACAGCTTCGGTGTGCTAGTTCTAGAGATGGTAACAAGAAAAAGGCCAATAGACGACATGTTTGATGAAGGGCTAAGCTTACATAAGTGGGTGAAGAGTCATTACTACGGCAGAGTAGAAAAAGTAGTGGATTGTTCTCTACAGAGAGCTTCAAGAGATGAATCACCTGAAATGACGAAAATGTGGGAAGTGGCAATCCGAGAGCTAATCGAATTGGGTTTGCTCTGCACTCAAGAATCTCCATCCACAAGACCCACAATGCTCGATGCTGCTTATGACTTGGATCGATTGAAGAGATACCTTAATGGTGGCGACACCACAACAACATTTGCTTCATCACTTGGAATTTCGTCCTCCACTCTTGACGATGATTCCAATTACTCCCCACAAATTGCCGCAGGAAGAAACATCTAAAAATGCCCATTTCCTCTGTATATCCTTTTGACTTATGTGAGGTGTCAAAATCCCCATTTGCTCCACTCGGTAATTGGGGTTTGACAATTATCATAATCGCGATTGTGGGGCTCAAAGCTTCTCCGGCGCTGAAGTTAATGGAGATTTGTGTGTGTGGCATGCGGAGGCCACTGGGTCCGTAGTTGTGTGACGTAATTGGGATTAGAGAAGAAACCGGGGAACTTCATAACGCCTTGTTTGAAAAAGAAAGACGTATAATTGAAATTTAATGAGTGAAAAGGATGGAAGACTTTGAATTTTGAGCCAAAATCGTTGAATTTTGCGTTCTGGGCGTTGTCCTTTGGTTGTCCTCTTGCATAAACCAATCCGAGGAAGAAATCAGAATGGGAAATGTGAAAATGGCACTATGAGTGCTTATGATTGAGAATTGAGAAGCAGGGCCAGGGTAATGATTTTTTTTTCTTTTTTTCTTTTTTTGTGTGTATTTTGTTAATTTTGGAAAACAATATTATATTTTAAAAAGATGCTTTTAATTTTTTTAACTTTTAAAAAACATTCAATATATTATAGAAAATATAATTATTATTTTTTATTTTAAAATTATTCTTAAACTACTAGAAAAATACTTTAGTAAGTATGCATTTGAGTGAAGAAACCCGATGTATTTGAGTTTTGGATGATAAGTTATGAAAATATAAAGAAAATGGAAAAGAATCGGAATTGTGAAAGAAAAAAAAAACTCATATGCAAGCGATGAGGAGTGGACATGCATTAGGTGAGAGGCGAATCAAGGCGTTAGGCTCAGAAGAGGACACGTGTTTAGCAAGAGAAGGAGAGTTGCGTCGACGCCTGACGAGGGCACGCCTTGCGATGTTAAAAGACAACCCGATCCAACCCACTAGCCGAAGATCGCATCCGCTACACTCGTGTGCTACACCCGAACCAAAAATCTGAGTCAGCCACCGACGCCTCAACTCGACCGTGCACATAGCTTGTAGTATGATCTAAAACTTTGATGAATAAATCATTTCGGTTTGGACTAGAAATCGAGAGATAAAAAAATGAGAAAAACTTTAGAAAACTAATTGAAAATCCTTTTTTTTTTTGTTAGGAGGAGAGAGAAGGCGACGGTGTGCCACGTGTAAACCAGCGAGAGGTCTTTCGTGCACTGATAGCTGCCAGACACGCATCGAACGGTGCCTGGAGCGACACAGTTCCAGTCTTCCAGCAACGCATTCGCGACAATGTCAACCCGACCCGCGTTCCTCAGTCGACTCGGTACCCGCACGAAGAAACAAACCGCAGCGACCCGCGGTCCACCCAAACCGAATCGATGACCCGCAGCTACAGAAAAATACGCGTGCGTGATACTCAAGCGCGGAACCTGGGAGTGAACTTGTCCCGGCGCGTGGCTAGTGCCACAACCATACTATGAAGAGAGTAGGTTGTGACCCTCACGCCATGGCAAGCAAAGGGGCGTCCCTCAAGAGACGCCCATCCGGCCATATGCAGGCCAACATAGAAGAATGTCATGATGCGATCGAGGAGGACGATGCCATGATGCGATCGAGGAGGACGATGCATCATCCAACACACCACCACGCAAAGTGGGCATTGAAGACATGTTGAGACATAAGCATAACAGAGACATCAGCATAGACATGAAGGACAAGATAGGCTTGTTGAAGGGTCAGGTAGGGCCCCGGGCCTTAACCTCAAAAGTCGGGGTTTCGGAAGGAATTTGGGCATGCGGTTCGGGAGTTAAGTCCGTCCATATGAAATATGAATGCTCACTAAGTTTGGTGTCAATCGGACATTGGACGGACAATACACGACACCGTATGACATCTCACCAAAATCATGTCTAGAATGAAAATGGCTCAAAATGTACTGTAGGGGTACCATGGTGTCAGCTCTCCACCACCCCTGGGCCCTGTGGCCTAAGTGAGCTACCTTGTGACACATACGTGTGTCACAGTGTGGGCGAGCGTGCCGAGACGAGTGTCTCGGGCGACTTCCTTTGAAATGGATTTTTGAAGGGCAGTACCGGGCGGCACGGGTGTGCCGGTATTGCGCCCTAGCCCGCATGTTGGAGGTTGCTACATACACCTGCTATCCGATACGGTATCCGTAAATGACTCGGCATGGGCACGGGAGGGCTTATGCCTCGATAGAACCCAGATGGATGGATGTTCGAGAAGTCTCGATGAGATGAATGACACGTGGGCCCATTCTCGATGGCATGACCGAATGAGTTATGATGGCCGACGACATTCTGAGACTCGGGATGGCGTCAAGACGTATGGACCCTGTCGATGAGGATCGAGATGGCAAGATGAGATGGGACGTTGTATTGAGAGACCTTGATCCGAGCAGAGGCAAGGTCGAGCCGAATGAGTTGGCCTAGCGTAGAGGCAAGTCGGATGTGTCGCAAACGATTGAACTTGCATGCACAGGCGGCATGTGTAGTTGAGCAAGCTTGGATTTCGCACAAACGATGTTCGATTGGCGAAGACAAACCTCGCCTAAGGTCTGACGAAGCCACAAAGCCGGGGCGAAAAATATATATCGGGCTTAATTCTCCTTAAGGCTAGTCGTGAGCGTGTCAAGATCACGACGCCGTACGGTCAAGAATGTAGGACCGTGACAGCTAGCACGTGTAAGCTCGTTTTCGTCCCATTCGACTCCTGTTTTCCCTATTTTCCTTCCGATTCCAATTCTAACCCTACTTTTATATGAAATAGGATCTAATTGAGAAAAATCAGTATTTTTGGACACACTATTTGGGTTGAAATGCTAACGTAAGGGCATGCGTCATCTAATTGGGGTTGCAGCTCACTTCTTACGTAAAACATTAGGTAGTCTCATAGCCATGCTAAGGTAGCTACTCACAAGGCACCAGTCAAACACAGGTTGGCATAAGGGAACTCTTAGGGTTAAAATGAAAGGACGAAGAACCAAAGAAGCCCCAAGGAGCTAAGACCAGAACTAGACGATCTAGAGCCAAAGAAAAGACCGTGGAAGTTTGTTAAGATTAGGATGCGATAAGAGCTTATAAGTAGGTGGCTTACTAAGTATAATTTTTATACTCGTCCTTGTAATATCTTCTTCTTTTTTTTCTAGGTATGTGAGGCGTTGGGTCAAGAGAGGGCGCGTTGAGGGATGTGGATTGTCACAAAGAGAATGTGTCCTGGGACGTCAGTCCGGTCTTACCTTTTAGTACACTTTGTCCTTCATGTTTTCTTTCTTTGTCTAAAACTAGTCACCAATGGTCTCTTTGTATTGAAACACACTTCTTACGAAACAAATGATTTATTTTTTAAATGACGCTTTCCTTTGAATTTCTTGCATACACACTACACGTCATAGTCATTGTAAGTCACTACTTGAGGTTAAATATTGGGTTGTGACAAATTTGGTATCAGAGCACCAGGACATAGGTCCTGTAAACATTTAGGCTAGAGAGTTGAATCCTCTGTGACACGCCCATCAATCATGTGTCACTCGCGACCAGACAATCTCACGAATTTGAATTGCGAAGTCAAGAGCTAAGTTGTTATTGTGTAGGGAATTTATCATGACTGTTTATTATGTTATAGTTACGCATTTACTAAAGATGTGTTTTGAATGAATTGTAACCACAGTTTTTCTATTGTGGTAGCTAATGGCACCAAGGAGACGTGGACCGTATCTCGGGCCTGGACCCAGAAGGGGAAGAAGAAGAGTCACTCAGAACACTAATGTTCCATCACCTGAGGGGGAAGAACCTGAACCTTAACCTTAAGAGGAGGTTGGTGAAATGCCCCAATGGTATGAGAGTCCTGTACCATGGGCACCAAGATCTGGAATGAGTCGAAGGAGAGCGACGACCCAAGACTTACCTGATGTAGAATCTATCGCCGCTTTTCCCGAGGCAGTTCCACCGGTGCCCACTAATAATATAGAGGTTCCATCTAGCCAACCAACAACTAATCTCACTACGGATGTGCTACAGGCATTTATGTTAACCTCTATGGAAAATGAGGCTTAGATGACTCAAATGAAGCAGACACTAGTGGCTAACTAGGCGACAATGCAACAGGCAATACAACAAATAACAATGCAACAGGCAACGATGCAATAGACAACATTGCAAGGGATCAAAGACTAAGAGACTATAACTGTGGAGTCTCGTTATCTGAAAGACTTCCAGAGGCATAACCCGCATTCCTTTGACGGTGGTAAAATAGATCCCGTTGCAACAGATACTTGGCTCGAGGCTATGGAAACAACCTTCTTTTTCATGAACTGTCCGCTGGAATATCAAGTCCATTGCGGAACTTATATGTTGAAGGGAGAGACTCATTTCTAGTGGAAGGGTGCTCAAAAAATTATTGCATCGCATGGAGAGTATCACTTGGTGTCAGTTCAAAGAATCCTAAATGAAATTACAAGCAGCGTTACTTGAACTCAAGTAGAGTGACAAATCCGTGGAGGATTATGATTTGGAATTCAATGCATGATTCTCCCCAGTATTGGTCAGTGTTAGGTAAATCTATAGGTTGAAATTCATTCCTAGCTTTTAGGTAACTATCTTTTCGGTTAAACCCACACAATTAGATGAGTGGGAAGTTCACGTCGAGTGGAAGCCCTTTAATTAAGTTGCCCACTACTTCCCATTATTAAGATTAAATTTGTTATTTAAATATTCAACTGAATGAGAAATAAACCATCGGGTCTTCAGCGCAAATATTTCTCTCTCCCTTTGTATTCCGTTATTTTCTTCTTCAAAGAAGTTTTCCTTCGGCCATTTTTTACTCGTCGACGTCTTCCTCTCAATTGCCAGAAGTCAACAGTCAGCACTGAAGAGCTGAAGGCTGAACGTTTTATTGCTAACCTAAGGGAGGACATTAAAGGTTATGTGGCATCTCAATCATCCACAGATTATACAGAAGCCCTCAAAATGGCGACCCTCATTGATATGCTTCGTATTGATAAATTATAGTCAAGATCAGCCCAAACACCCCACACCACAGCTCAAGGGAAAAAGATAAGCCGGAACCTTCTCAGGACTGGCAGGCCACCCCGTGGAGGCATTATTAATCAAGGAAGAGCCTCACTACAGAACAAGAATCCATGTCCTAAGTGTCAGCCCTCTCACCTAGGGGAATGTCGACTAGGAACTGATGTATGCTATAGTTGTGACCAAATAGGACACTTTGTAGCAAACTGTCCTCAAAGGAGAGATCATACCACTAACCGACCTGCAATAAATAATTAGAGGGGCTGGGGTACCTAACAGTAGTAGGGGCAAGTTGTAGCCCATGCAACTACAAGTAGGTAAGCCGACACGTCTGACGCAGTTGTTACAGGTACACTACCCATTTTTGGTCATCTGGCTTTTGTATTATTTGATTCGAGATCTACACACTCGTTTGTATTTGATGAATTCGTTGAGTTAGTGCACCTAGGAAAAGTACCCTTAGAGACCATCCTATCAGAGTCCACCCCTACTCACGAGCTATTGATGGCTACTCATAGAGTTAAGGGAGGTAGTGTGACAGTGTCGGGACATATCATAGAACCTGCTTTAATAGTGTTAAGTATACAGGACTTTGATGTCATTTTGGATATGGATTGGCTAGGCGAGAATCGCACTTTAATAGATTGTGAAACTCGAATAGATACTCTCAAACTCCCGTTAGCGGATAGTTTTATATATAAGAGAGCCACTTCCAAAAGAACCCCAAGCGTTATAATAGCACTGAAGGCTAGGAAGATGATTCGCAGTGGTGCAAGCGCATTTTTAGCCAGTGTGGCCCTAGACAGCAGAACAAATAGACAGTCTCAACAGTACACATTGTCAAGGAGTTCGTTGATGCTTTCCCATAGGATTTGCCAAGTTTGCCCAGTTAGGGAGGTTGACTTCGGGATCGACCTAGAACCAAGAACTGCGCCGATCTCCAAGGCACCCTACAATGGCACCTACAGAACTCAGGGAATTGAAGGAACAGTTACAAGAACTATTAGATAAGGGTTTCATACGACCCAGTGTATCGTCTTGAGGAGCCCTTGTTCTGTTTGTCAAGAAGAAGGATGGGTCCTTGGTGTATAGACTATAGCGAGATGAACAAGGTCACCATAAAGAATAAGTACCCCTCCCGAGAATCGACGACTTGTTTGATCAACTATAGGGAGCAACGATTTTCTCCAAAATTGACTTGAGGTTAGGGTACTATCAATTGAGAATAAGAGAAGAAGATATACCCAAAACGGCCTTCAAAAGTCGCTATGGACATTACGAGTTTCCCGTCATGTCCTTTGGCCTTACCAATGCACCTGCCGTCTTCATGGAACTAATGAACAAGGTGTTTAAGGAATTCATAGACACTTTTGTTATAGTGTTTATTGACGACATTCTCTTACCTCCGGAACCTATTTATTCTTGAACAGTAAAAGAAGAAGAAAGATTAATGCAAGATTCATTCGAGTGTTCTGGTGTACTCTAAGTCAGAGGTAGAGCACGAAAAGCATTTGAGGAAAGTTATGACCGTACTAACAACCCAGCAACTGTACGCCAAGTTTTCTACGTGCGAGTTTTGGCTATCTGAGGTAGTGTTTTTGGGTCATGTGGTTTCAAGCAGACGAATCATAGTGGACTCAGCTAAGATAGAGGCAGTAATGAAGTGGCCAAGGCCGACTCAGTCACTGAAGTACGGAGTTTTTTGGGACTAGCTGAATATTACAGAAGGTTTGTCTAGGATTTCTCCAAAACATCTTCGGCGCTAACTCAGTTAACCAAGAAGATCAAGCCCTTTGTGTGGACAACCACTTGTCTTCAGCGCTAACTCAGATAACCAAGAAGGGCAAGCCCTTTGTGTGGACATTTGCTTGTGAATAGAGTTTCCAGGAACTCGAGATGTTGGTGACAGCACTAGTCCTTACAGTTCCAGATGGATAAAGAAATCTAGTGGTGTACAGCGACGTATCAGGAAAAGGTCTGTTACACAAAAGCTATGATTTCCTTAGATTTCGTTAGTTGTTTTTTATTTTTGAAAAATCTGAATTAACGCTCCCCGTCGAATGGAAGAGCGTAACTTTTGTTGGCCATTTTGGCCCACTTTGGGCGCAAGTTTTTGCCCACTACTTTCCATTTTTAGGATTAGAGTTGTTATTTAAAGTATACAATTGAATGGAAAATCAAATCATCGAGTCTTCAGCAAATCTCTCTCTCTCCTTTTACTTTCCGTTATTTTTTTCTTCGAAGAAATTTTCCTTCGGCCGGTTTTTTTTTGCGACGTTTTCCTCCCAATCACCAGAAGTTCAGAAGTGGTATCAGAGTCTGCTTGAAGCCATCAATGGTATATCATTGCTGAGGAGCCAACTTTATCAATAGTCAAGTTGAATAGCTCAAGTGGTCGACCTAACAACACACAGGTCTCAAGTTTCGAGTAGAAGATGCAAAGTGCGAAAATACACACATCATGGGGTCCATCCCGAGTAGGCTCGCTCACTCCTCCACGCCACCACCGAGTGCCGGCTTCTCCATCACCGCCACAGAGAGGTCGACGTCGCTATGGCGGGTGTCGAGTTGTCGTTGAGCGGGTGATCAGGGAGACGATGACCACCACCGTTCAGTACCTGATGCTGGCAAGGTCCAACTACATTGAGTGGGCCTTGTTGAGGAGCATCAACCTACAGGCGCAAGGGTTATGGCACGCTGTCGAGCCAGAGGAAGGAGAAACAATCGAGTACTGGGAGGATCGGTTGGCGTTCGCCGCCATATTACGGTCTGTGCTCCCAGGGATGCTGGCGTCTCTCTCCACCAAGCACACTGGCAATCGGCTTGGGAGGGAATCAAATCCCGTCGAGTTGGTGTGCAGCGAGTGTGGGAATCCAACATCGAACAGCTACGGAAGGAGCTCTCGGGGATCTGCTTTAAGGACGGCGAATCAGTCGATGATTTTTCAATACGGATCACGGGGCTCGCCAATAGCATCACCACTCTCGATGGGAGCATCAGCGAGACAGAAATCGTGAAGAAGATTCTGCCGGTCGTCCCCGATCACCTCGAGACATTGCTTGACGTGAATGACCTAACGATGCAAGAGGTGACCGGAAGACTACGTAACGTCGAGTAGCGAAAGAAAAATACCGCTTCAGCTGTCGACAAGGAGGGTCGTCTACTCCTCATTGAGGAGGAATGACTTGCACGTCTAAAGCTCTACGACAACACCGGCGAGATCAACGGGCCCTTCAGCCGCAAAGAAGGTAAGAAGCCATGAAAATCTCGCGAGCGCACGCGCGAGAAAGATGGGGATCAAAAGAAGGAGTCGACCGATGGTGGGCCGATCCTGTGCTCGAATTGTGGGAAGAGAGGTCACCTAAGCAAGAATTGCTGGAGCAAGCTCAGGAACAAGGAGAAGGCCGGAAGGCCCATGTGGCTCAATCCGAGGAGGACAAGCCAACTCTCTTCATGGTAATTGCATTGGTCTTATCCGACGTCCCCACTTTCGATTCCAAATCCACGAAGGTGGAGGTAATCGACCACGGCGTAACTGCTCAACTGGTGAGCGTCGAACCCAGGGAAGAGCTCCAGCTGGGCATAGCAAAGGCACCAGCTGGGGAGTTAATTCAATTGAAGGAGGAGCGAGTGTTTGCTCAGATCGGCGAGAGGAACGAGCAGCAGGAGCACCGGTGATGGGTCTTCGACACAGGGGCAACAAACCATATGACCGGGGCTAGATCTACGTTCTCCGAGCTCGACTCGGGAATTTATGGGACGGTCAAATTCGGCGACGGCTCCGTCGTCGAGATCGAAGGGCACGACACCATCCTGTTCATAAGCAAGGGAGGAGAGCATCGCAAGTTGACCGGCGTCTACTTCATCCTGAGGCTCAAGGCTATTCTTGTGAGCCTGGGTCAACTCGATGAGGCCGGCTGCTTCATTTCCATCGAGCGCGGGCTACTCAAAATCTGCGATGATCGACGACAGCTGCTCATGCAAGTTCGGCACACGACAAACCATCTTTACATCCTGGAGTTGGAGATAGAGCAACCCGTCAGCCTCTCGGCCAAGACCGAAGAGGTATCTTAGAGGTTGCACGTAAGGTACGGGCACTTAAACTTTCCTGCTCTACAAAAATTACGTAGGGAGGAGATGGTGCACGGTTTCCTGGCAATCAAAGGGGTGAACAAGCTGTGCGACGGGTGCCTCATCGGCAAACAGAGGCGCACCCCCTTTCTGTCTCGAACATCCTACCGCGTCGATGAGCCATTAGAGCTTGTAGACGGCGATATCTGCGAGCCCATCAAGCCGGCGTCCCCAGACGGCAAGACCCTCTTCCTCTTGCTGATCGATGACAAAAGCCGCTTCATGTGGCTAATCCTGCTGCAAGCGAAAAGTGAGGCAGCGAGGTGATTAAGCGCATCCAGGCCTGAGCGGAAGCTAAATGCGGGAAGAAGATGCGAGTGCTGCGAACGGACCGGGGCGGAGAATTCACCTCAGCGAGCTTCGGTAAGTACTGTGATGAGCTCGGCATGCAGCGACAACTAACGGCACCCTACTCCCCCCAGCAGCATAGGGTGGCAGAACGCCAAAATCAAACCATCATCGGGACAGCGAGGTCATTGCTGATGACAGCCGGGATGCCTGGGAGATTCTAGGGAGAGGCGGTAATAACAGTAGTCTACCTCCTCAATCGTTCACCAACGCGAAGCCTCAACGGGAAGACGCCACACGAGGCCTGGTACAACAAGAAGTCAGTAGTACATCATCTTCGAGTGTTCGGCTGCGTTGCATACATGAAGGTAGCGTGTCCCCACCTCACCAAGCTTAATCCCAGGGGGCTGAAAGTTGTCTTCATCAGCTACGAACTCGGGAGCAAGGCATACAGACTCTAAAAACTAGGAATGATTTTCAATCTAGGGATTTATCTAACAGTACTGATCAGATAATACAGATGACCATGCAACCTACCCTGCGAAAACTAATTATTGATTACTAAAGTCTGATGAACACCTTAGGAAAATGTGGAGTCAAACAGAGACAGAAAGACCAGCGGGGTACTCTATCTCTTCAGACGGGGGCCTATTATAGAAAAATTGCCTATGTGTTCCCCGTGACGAGAAAATTCTGAAGGATATTATGACGGAAGCCCACGATACTTCTTACATGTTCCACCCTGGAAGTATAAAGTGATGGAGTTAATATAACACATGCAGAAGCAATTTGGAGCTTAGGCACTCTTAGAACATCAATTATAGTAAATAACTAGCATGTTCATAAGTATTATAGCTCAAGGTCTTTGAGTACTAACCTTTTGTAGTTCAAATTCTTTTTTCCTCACGAACCGGTTTCGGACCACCACTAGTGTCTTTTCCACTGTTCTCCAGCCTTAGAACGGGATTGTGGGATCCGGTGAGTGACTAAACTTGGGAGGGATTTAGTATATATGAAGGGAGAGTTTGTGAGAGTTTTTCTCAAGTTTTTTCGAAGCAAGGAGTTCCATGTACCTTGATCACTCTATTTATAGAGTCATGTTTGTATGTTCATGCAATTTTGAGATCACCAAATTTTGACACTCAAAATTCCACTCAAATGTTTGGGACTATGTGGCAAGCATGCAAGTATGAGTTAACCAAATTTTGACACTCAAAATACTACTCAAATTTGTGGGGTTTATTTGGCAAGTATGCAAGTTTCGTTAAACCAAATTTTGACACCTCAAAATTCCACTAACTCAAACATGTATTTTTCCATTAAATGAAGTCAACATTTTGACTTTCTTCATTTTAATTCAACAATTAATTTCAAATTAAAGTAATATTAAATGATTTATTTAATTAATTTTTAATATTAATTCAAATGCCAACCCCGATCAATTCCGACACATATTTGATGAAAATATTTAAATCTTATTTAAATATCTCAGATTCTCTTTTTTTGTTTAATTCGTAAATAAAACAAAAATATGGTTAAATATATCGTATATATGTAGTGCATATTCCCTAATTTGAATTCGAACACTTCGAACTCACTCGTCACACTGTTCTATGGTTTAGTCCGATATGAGCTAGCCAAGGGACCTAATGGACCTATAGATCATGGGCTTCAACGATAAAAAATTAACAGGTTAAACTCATTAACCTTGTTAACCAACATTCGTGAACTACTAAAACACTTCATTATAGCCTAGTAGTTGCACTCCCATCACTATAGGTATATTTCTATCCATTTGATATAACCATGATTAGTAAGTCGATTCTTCACAGGTTGTTCGTAATTAGAGCTGGGTCAATTTATCGTTTTACCCCTGAAGTTACTTCTTGTTCCTTATGTCCCACTGATCCTCTAATGAACAATTGGTTTGTGGTTCAACCAGTAAACCGAATCCCTCTCAGACCAATGAAAGGGTGGGGCCCCTTGTTCAAAACTTGGAGTCAGTACTTAAGGGAACTATCTCTCTTTTATCCCTAAAAGTAGGTAGGAGTGAATTCCATCGTGCACCCCACGTCTCCAGCCATTCACCTAGTCTTATCCCTAAAGTGGGAGGCCTATTGAGTCGGCAAACTCGAGCCACTTTCACCCATGCAAATCTAAGGATGATTCCGAATAAACAAGAGTTCATGGTTAGCTCAGGATTAAGATCGAGTTACCTAGGTCATCGAATGAAAAGAAAATCAGTCTCAACAGTAAACGACATTATAAAGTGAGAGTGATTTTCTTCATGGTCCGATCTTATGCAATACTCATTGCATAGGACGCCCCCACTCACTTGTCTCCGCATGTACAATTTAGTGATCACATTGTTTATGTCATATACAAAAGTGGGTCGCATCCATAGTGTCTCCAAGATAAGGTACTCAGCCTTATCCCTGTACTATAGATCATTTTTTACTATATACTTGAACTTGATCTACTCTTATGTCTCTACATATAGTTCAAGTAATCATACTATAGTCAAAGTGTTCTTAGTTTATTGGGTTTAAATTAAAAATCGTAAAATTCACTTTATTCAATAACAATCTTTACTAAATAAACATCAATAATAACTTTATTGAAAATAGAATATGTTTTTGTTTACAAACTATGAGTTTTAGGACATAAAACCCAACATAAAGCTGTATCAGGATCTTAAGGGATGTTATTGGTGGCCAGGGATGAAGAAGAACATAGTAGATTTCGTGAGCCGATGCTTGACCTATCAGCAGGTGAAGGCCCCGAGACAGCGCCCAGCAGAATTGCTACAACCCTTGAAGGTCCCTCAGTGGAAATGGGAAGCAGTTTGTATGGATTTTATCTCGGGTTTGCCCAAGACCAAGTAGAGTTTCAACGTAATCTGGGTAGCTGTTGACAGAATTACCAAGGCAACTCAATTCATCCCAGGAAAATCCACATATCGTGTGGATCGGTGGGCTCAACTGTATATCAGAGAGATAGTACGTCTGCATGGGGTACCGGTGTCCATAGTATCATATTCGGGCACCAGATTCTCCTCTTAATTTTGGAAAAGTCTCCAAAAAGCAGTGGGAACTCAGCTAAGGTTTAGTACAAAATTCCATCCTTAGACAGACGGACAAACCGAAAGACTGAATCAAATCTTAGAAGATATGTTGCGAGCCTGTATCATGGATTTCGCTGAGTGCTGGGACGAACATCTACCTCTGATAGAAATTTCTTATAATAGCGTTATCAAGCGACCATCCAGATGGCCCCTTTTGAGGCGTTGTATGGGCGTGAACACCGATATTTTGGGAAGAAGTAGGCACGCAGCAACTATTGAGACCAGAGTTGGTTCAGGTCACCAACGCAGTGGTGCAAAAAATTAAGAAAAGAATTCTCACCGCACAGAGCTGACAGAAGAGATATGAAGATTTGCATAGAAGAGACCTCGAGTTCGAGGTGGGTGACTATGTGTTCCTAAAGGTAGCCCCTATGGGGGGGGGGGTGATGAGGTTTGGAAATAAGGGAAAGTTAAGCTCAATGTTTATAGGCCCTTTCGAGATTTTAGAGAGAGTTGGGGCCGTGGCATATAGAATTGCTCTACCACCAAACTTTGCCGTCGTTCACAATGTGTTTCACGTTTCTATGCTACAAAAGTACACCCCAGACTCTACTCATGTGATCGAACATGAAACGCTTCCTCTTCGGGAAGATCTGTCCTATGAGGAATGACCTAGTAAAATTTTGGCTCGAGTCACTAGGCGATTGCGCAACAAAGTTTTACCCTTAGTGAAGGTCGCTTGGGGTAACCATCGAGATGAGGAGGCGACCTGGGAACAGGAAGATGATGTAAGGAGAGCCTATCCCGAACTCTTTCAAGCGATACTAACTTTTGGGGACGAAAGTTTCGATGAGAGTTTGTAAAGTTAAAAAAATAAAATAAAATAAAATACTAGCACATAGCTTGTAGTACAATCTAAAACTTTGATGAAGAAATCATTTCGGTTTGGAATAGAAATCGAGAGATAAAAAAATTAGAAGAACGTCAGAAAAACTAATAGGAAATCCATTTTTCTGTTAGGAGGAGAGAGAAGGCGACGACATGCCACGTGTCAATCGGCGAGAGGTCTTCCATGTGCCGATAGCTGCCAGACACGCGTCGAACGCCGCCTAGAGCGACGCAGTTCCAATCTTCCAGCGACACGCGTCCACCGCAACGTCAACTTGACCCGTGTTCCTCAGCTGACCTGGTAACTGCGTCATGAAAAGAATCGCAGCGACCTGCGGTCCACCCGAACCACTGCACCCAAACGGAATCAACAACCCGCGGCTGCAAAAACTCACGCGCGCGAGGCACTCATGCGTGGAACCTGCGAGTGAACTTGTCCCGGCGCGTGGCTAGCGCATGTAAGCTCGTTTTCGTCCCGTTCGACTCCTATTTTCCCTATTTTCCTTCCAATTCCAATTCTAACCCTACTTTTATATGAAATAGGATCTAATTGGGGAAAATCAGTATTTTTGGACACTCAATTTGGGTTGAAACACTAACGTAAGGGCACGCGTCATCCAAGTAAGTCACCACAAGGACTTTTAGGAAGAAATACTTGTAGGAGTCACTTGGTTATGCATGCATGCTAGTTTAATTACCTCAGGTGGTAGTTTTCCATGATTAAATGTAGGGAATTTGATTGTTAAGAGTATGGATATAATGGGCATGTTTGTTTATAGTGGCATGAATGTTGTATGATGATGCTAGATATAATGGTAACACTCTGTTAGCTTTCATGATTTAGTTTAACGATAAGACTAGGATTTTGTGGTTAGAGTAACAAGTCCCTAAGTGAAGACCTAATTCTCCCCTAGGAGCCTAAGAAACTACCACAGCGTATGAACCACCTTTAGAGTACCCTTAGGTTACTTGTGTGTGATTGGTGTTATAGCTTCATGGGAGACCAGGGGGTTCTTGATCAGGACTCGACTGCTCTAAAGTCGTTTTAGCATGGGAAACAGGAGACCCACATCGTAACAGATCATTTAGCTAGGTGGGAATGGGGGAGGTAGCCCTCCCCGAACAAAGGGGGATTACCATGGGACTAGTGGGTTGCAGCTCACTTCCTAGGTAAGACACCAGGTAGTCTCATAGCCATGTCGAGGTAGCTACCTACAGGGCACCAGTCAAACATAGGTTGGTATAAGGGAACTCTTAGGGTTTAAATGAAAGAACGAAGAACCAAAGAAGCCCCAAGGTGATAGGACTAGAACTATATGATCTAAAGCCAAAGAAAAGACCGTGGAAGTTTGCTAAGATTAGGATACGGTAAAAGCGTACAAGTAAGTGGCTTATCGAGTATAATTTTTATACTCATCCTTATTTTATATATATATATATATATATATATTCTCTTTTTTTTTTTTGAGGTACGTGAGACGTTGGGTCAAGAGAGAGCGCGTTGAGGGATGTGGATTGTCACAAAGGGAGCGTTTCCCGGGGCATCAGTCCGATCTTACCTTTTAGTACACTTTGTCCTTCATGTTTTCTTTCTTTGTCTAAAACTAGTCACCAATAGTCTCTTTGTATTGAAACGCTCTTCTTACAAAATAAATGATTGATTTTTGAAATGATGTTTTTCTTTGAATTTCTTGCATACACACTACACGTCATAGTCATTGTAAGTCACGACTTGAGGTTAAATATTGGGACGTGATAGATCAACTCCAATTTCAAAACAACAAGAACCAACGACTGGTGCATAAATACTATGGACTAGTTGAAGTTATTTAGAAGGTCGGGAAGACATCATATAGGATCCAATTTCTCTCATGGATAAGATTTAATCTTGTGTCTACATCAGTAACTTGAAATGTTACTATCCTAACCACGAAGACACCAGCCACAAGATGGTGGTACGATATCATGCCACGAAGAAGAATTCCAATGCGAAGAAAGTAGGAAAGATTCTGACAAAGAAAACACGAAAAGTCGACAAATCGAGAAGTGATTTTCAATAGTTCCTAGTAGATTATAAGAGACTCCTCAATGTTGAATCTGCTAGAAGTGTATCGAGTAGAGGATGTCACGGTCATGCTTGTCTAGGGTGTGTTGTCCATGGTTGCATTGCATGCCCGTTTCAAACCATTTTTTTTATTACTTTTATATGTAATTAGGTCTTTACTATTCTTGTCATGTCAATACGAGAGTTTATGATTTTTCACCAAATTCATGTTTACACCTCCAGGGATAAAATGCCCAAAATGTACTATGGAGATTGTGGCTAGTTGTCTATTCTTCCTACACGGGTTATATGCTATCAAATCATTACTTTAATTACTAAGTTTTCTTTGTTAGGTTAGCTTAATAGTTTCTAGTTTAAACTCTTCTTTGGGTTGTTAAAAGTTATTTCAACCATGGCAAGTTTATGAGTATTTTTGTCCATGACAAATTTTAAGATAATTTATTTTTAAACAGTTTTCCACACAAAATAGTCATTAACATGCATGTAATAATGTAGGAAACACTCGCACTCATTATTATGATCAATCGAGAAGAAATCACAATATACTCGTAGATACTACTATTGTCACAACCCGATGTTTGAGGTTTAGAATCTCAAATCGTAACTAAAAAGTCGAAGGCAAAATCAAATAAAAATAAAAGTAAATAAAATAAAAGATAAAAATCCAATAAATATAAAAAAAAAATCAACAATACTAAAATTCAATACACTGAGTTCAATTATAAGAGGACGTTGTTCAAAAGAAAGAGGAAATGAGTGATTAAATAAATATACTCATAAACAACCTACTTATACTCTCTCATTACATCTCTAACCTAGTAGGTATCTATGGGCTTTACTCTGGGCTCTAGGAAGTTCAAGTTTAATCTCTAATGCTACCTGAGTATCTAGGGTGTTTTGAAGTTCCAAGCATTACTTTAATTGCTCACGAACTCATTCTGGATATGGTAGGTGTAGTTCACTCATTTCTAACGTTGCAGGTCTCCTAAGCGATAAATCTTATCTCTAGGGTGAACTACTTTTTTTTGTTCTTAGACTTAGGTAACTTTCTCTGCCTAAGCAATATGTAACATGTGTCCTAGGTTGAGGCACTACCTCGTAAAATTCTCTCTCCGGTGGGAACAACATGGTGTGTGCTAGCTTGCTCTCCTCATCCAACATGGTTTAAATCTCATCTCTCATTTTAAGAACGCTCGGGGTTAGCTCCTCGAGGCTAATCCAAATCTCTAGGTTCACTCAGATCTAGACTTCTGATCGTTGCTTACGATTTTGGGTGCAAGGTCTATTGGAAATGTTTTAACCTAGGTTAACGTGCGCACTTGTTGTACGCCTTAATCTTAATTGAGTTCTCTCATGTATGATTTCCTAGGGAGATATACCTATCGATCATCTAAGCACGTAATCCATAATTTAAACTTTGTCTTGGTCATATCTGGGAGCTGAGGAGCTCTAATAGGTTACTAAGGCAGCTAGGTGGCTTAACACAAGCTTCTGGCTCCAAGTTGCTCTCTTCTGACTACTTAAGTCTTTCTTAGTTTGAGTGCACTAGGGACTAGACCCTTTGACTATCGTTCATGATCCTATGGTGCTCAGTCTACTAGAGGCATCCTGACCTAAGTAATCATTTAATCAATCTAACTCTAATACCCTAGCTCTATGTAGATAAACACACTCTACCAGGAGAACACACTTTAAGCTATCAAATATGATATCATGCACACACACAAGCAAAAAAGCTCAACGAGAGGTAACATCTATCAATCATCAGGAGCAAAAATATAAACAGCCCATCATCCTTTCTAAAAAGGCCAAAAGTATATAAAACATCATTCATCACAAATCTCATCATAGGGTCGTTTTTTAAATTTCTTACGTCATGCATACCACACTCATCCATATTTTCCAACTCGTAATCCAGTCATGAATATTTTCTTTCTAGCCTTACGTAATACATAAAACAACATGATCCTCGAAAATCTAACCTTATGGGGCATAATGGTAATTTTATCATAACATACATAAAATACATACTCATCTAAAAACATTATTCCAAAAGTCCTTAGCATGCATTATCTAACCACCTAAGGTAAGGAATGATTGCATGCTATCATGTCCTAGCGATCCCTACAAGTATTACTTACACAAAATTCATGTCGTTACTTACATAGATGATACGTGTCTTCCAAGTTAGTTTTTTCGCGTGTTACGAGCTCCAAAGTTCCTGAAATCTCTCTCACTTGGTGTCACTTATCAGGTTGTATTTTGTGATACTTTTTCATACTTCTCTGGCTCTTTAACTTCGTCTTTTATAATAGCTGTATTGACTACTTTTGATTTGACTTTTGGACTCTTTCTGACCATCTAAGTTGTTGAGGTGCCGTTTTCTTTTCACTAGGTTCACTTGATCAAGTTACTTCTTACTCACCAACATCAGTATCACTTGGATCTTTAGACCCATCAATACTTAACCAAATGTGTATAATTTGTTCCCTTGTCTTTTGTGGTAGAATTTCTTCAATGTTGTTGAAATCTGGTAATAACTTCTTTTATGAGGGTCACCCCACTTCCATTGCACTACTCTGATCATCAGTCATGTAGTTTGAGCATCTTAAATCATTGTCCAATTATTTTCATAATCGATATGTCTTTCATCATTGCGATGAGTGCTAGCTCATCTTCTTCTATGACACATTGATTCTGCATCCCATTCCTCCTCCTTCTACTGCAATTGTAGCTTACCTTCATATTTCCTCCTTTGAGAACTTTTGTTGTCGTTCTTCTGAGCCCGGTTGTGTAACTCCTTGGTGACTTCTTCCTTTGTCCCCATTTTTGTACCCACGTTTGATAGACAACTTATTGTTGCTTCATCTTTCACATGTGTAGAGCGCTTTTTCTTCACCCTTTAACGTGATGCCTCTCATTTTCTTAGTCATGACTTTTTGGCTGGCTAAAAAATATTCAAACTTTACAAGTGATGGTTGAGCAAGCCATCATTGTACAACAAGAACGAATCTTCTATATTTTGGTCGCAACCCGTGATAATGATCCTTTTCATTCAAGCTTCTCTAATGACAGACTTCGGGTCTAGTTCAGCATTCTCCCAAAAAATTAACTTAACCTTGTGGAAGTACTGAGCAATCGTTATGTCGCATTGTGAGATTAATAAACAACTTGTTCTCCAAAAGTTGTAAGCTCGTATCATTCTTCTTTGAGACAATCATCACGAATGTATCTCATGTTTCTTTCAATGTCTTATCATCCCAAATATGCTATAAGATCTCTTCTTCGATTGTGGTTTATAAGGAAAATATTATTTTGTCTGCTTTGATTCTCCATTTCAGCAAACTGTCATTACGATCCTCCTCTGGCGGAGTAGTTCCACTCCCTCCAACCACCTCCCAAAGGTCTTGTTCTTGTAAATAGAACATCATGCATGTTGCCCACATTTTGTAGTTGCTTCGGTTGAGTTTCTTAATTCCTCAAATGATTTGGAAATCACTATCATGTTGGCAACACCACAGTAATACCAAACAAGCCTTTTCGATACAAAACTTATAGAGTCACCGAAAACTCACAACCCAAAGAAACTCACACACTAATAATCTTAAGAAATCCTTTTTGACATGGAAGATCAGACATAGCTGCAATTACATAATATACTAAGAATTTCAAGAGATCAAACAAACTACACCAACCTCGCTCTGACACAAGATTGTTGAGCACAATTCTTTGTGGGAAACACTCGAACTCTTTATTAAAACCAATCGAGAAGAAATTACAAGACATACTTTAGAAACTACTACACTCCATTTTGCTTGAGACTCCTTCAGATTTCTTGGGATGAAAACCTTGTTACAAGTGGAGGGTATTTACAGACAATTTATTCCTAAAATATCTAATTATTTATTCTTGAAATACCTAAATGTTTTTCCTAGGCATCTTTATTCCTAAATACCTTAATATATATTTCTAAACTTGTTACCATCGTACTCAACTTAATTAAGCAATTATGATATTTTAATATAGAAAAAATAGGATAATTAGTCTAGATGGTTAGATTTAAAAGAAATTGGAGCTTTTATTTTTCAAAACAACATTTTAAAAGTAATTGAGATCTTTTACTTTTCAAAATTGTAACAAAGAACTTGTTGATACCAAGAAGTGAGGTATATTTCAAAAAGTGGATTGATGCCTCCAATATATAAAAGAAACCAAACCAAACAAGATACATTAAAAAAAATAATGGAAAAAACTTATGTTTAGCGTTCATCTATAGTTGATATCTTTAAAGTTCAGAGGGTAAATAATTGTTAGATATGAATTCGATGTGAGACTCCTAATAAGCGTCGACATATGAATTCGATGTGAGACTCCTAATAAGCGTCGACAATGGGAGGGCGATCATGAAGAAGTAGGCATCAGATTCTTGGGAGGCAACAACATTTTGGATCTCCCTTGTTGGTGTACATTATCTTTTTCCTTTATTCCACCTTTCACTTTCTTCATTTATAAAACTGGTTTGACATTGAGCAATGGTACTCTTTATCACCATTCTAATTACACACTATACATATATATTCCATTCATTTCAAGTCTTATTCAACTTTCTTTGCATGTGTTCTCATTCATATGCTTAAAAAGTGGTGTATATTTAATCGGTACAAAACGTGCCGACCATAGATATGAATTCGCCCGTTTTTAAATAGGAAAACTATAGATCATGTCGAAAGATTTCTTAGATTTTTTTAAAAGTATTAAAATATACTCTCTTTCTCTTCGTCATCTACATGTAGAATTCTCCTCTCTTTTTTTGGTAGGGTGTCTGTGAGTTGGGTCGAGTCAGATTATGACATTTTTTGAGTCCGACATTTTTCGACCCAACCCAATTCTTGAGTTTGTAAAATTTTTCAACCTAAATAATTCTTATTAAATAATAAGCTCAACTTAATTCGATTATTCATACAACATCTATTCATTTATTTTTAAAATTTTAATTAAAATTTATCATTCAATTTAAATATATATTTTAAATAAAATAAATATATGTCTATATAACGTATTATAAACAAAAATTTATACTTTAAAATTCACAATAAATTTGGGCGTCCAAAGGGTTGAACCTAGCCTGCCTACCACCAAAGTTTAGAAGCCCTTAATTAAAGAGGTTTTTAGTCAATTTGGAGTATTCTGATTCTTTCTTTGCTTCCGTTGCTCAGTACATCACCATCCGTTCGAGGAGCCTATCCATGCTTGATTATCCAGACCAAACAGCAACTTTTGGTCCTTCGAGTTGAGGCTCAAGGCAAGAATTAAGAGTATAAGTTCAAGGTTGCTCTACTTACTGAGACTGGGATCAAGTACATGACGAAAGAGACCCCGTTAAACTTAAATTAATTTGAGGGGAATCCAAAAAATAACTCAACCCATAAATTTTTTAATTCTTTTGTCCTCCTACTTTTTAACAACTATTCAATTCAAATGGAATCTTTTAGTGTCAAACATAGACTTATCTTTAAAAACTTTGAATTTAACCCATTGAAAATTATATTACAATGATTTGAACATAAAACTTTTAGAACTCGATCTAAATAAATAAATTTGATGAACTCGATCTATGTTCAAGTTTATTTGATTTGAACTAAATCATTGAATCCCCTAAACCCTAATCTTAGCATCACACAAAGGTGTAAGAGACACCCTCTTCTTTCACCAGATTTGAAGGCTTTACACCAAAGACCAAAAACATATAGAACTCAAAAAAGCATTGGAAGAATATAATATATATACAGAATATAATTTATATCAATCTAATCCCACTGTTAACAAGCAAGAAAGGAATTTATACGAACACCTCACACCCCAAAAGCTGTTCCATTACATAGAGAGAGAGAATATATTATTTTTTAAAATTATTATGAAACCTAAAATAGAAGCATAAATATTCCTCTCTTTCTTTCACTTTACCTTGACATATCCAAGCTCCTCTATAATAACCTACTCTCACAGCTATGGCTATGGCTATGGCTATCACCTAGCAAACAAAAAGGGGCATTAGATATCATGGGAGTATATGCATGCCTCCTTATTTCCCTCTTATTAATCTTTCAAACTCATTCCATTTCTTCCCTTTCCAATGGATCTCTTCCCATTTCCAACCACTCATTCAACTCTCAACCCCTTCAACACCATCATAAACTTTTGGGTAACATTAAAATTGTTTTCGACGTATTTCCTTGATCACGTGTAAAATGTTTTCCTTACCTTCTTTTCCTTGGTTGTCAGTGAGCGGATGGGACGACGGAGAAGAGAATACGACCGCGGTGAATTCGGTTGTTTTAAAGGCTAAAGGGGGAAGGTCAGGCAGCGCCGGGGCGGGCACCAACAACCACCGGCCGGGGAAGGCGAAGAACGCAGCTGCGAGTTTCTTTGAGTTTAATATAATTTACTTTGTTCTCAACTCTGTTGGTCTCTTCCTATTCTTCTATATCAGTTCTTAAGAAGGAATCATAAGAAAGGATAAGTATCTTTTTGGTTTTGTTTGAGGAAAGTTTAGTTATGAATCACTTATACATGTATACATATGGATCATGGCATGATATGTTATGGATTGATGAATAAATTGGACTTTAATGTTACGGCCATGGTAAGTAATATCAATTCCTCGTTCAATTGAGCTATTCCTATGCTTGTTGTTTGAAGATGGAGTTTGAGTTTAATATAAGTTTGTTCTCTTTAGGACATATTCTTAATCATTTTTTTAAAAAACAAAAACTCATGTAGGTAACCTATTGTACACTAAACCCAAAAATCCAGATCAACCCAATTCAGAACCATAGCGATTGGGTTGAGTTGGGTTGAAATGAATAGCATCTTGGATTGGATTAATTATCTAGTTTGGTTTAGATTTGAGGTTCTAAGGACAAAATTGGTCCAGTATATATATATATAGCAAATAGAAACTAAATTTAAAATAAAAAGTAAAAATGTATGCAACATCTACGCCCTAACATGATTTAAATAAGGACTTTTCCTTTTAAATCTCAAATTTAGAGAATTTTATTGACGTTGAATTTGAAGATGAGGTATTGGTTTTCCTCCTGATTTGAGAGTTTTCTTTCAAATTAGATTCTGATTTTTTTAGTATGCTATTCTTGGAGAAGTTTTGCACAAGATTTATGAAGGAAACCGTAGTTAATTCGAAATCGGAAGACTGACCTTTTGGTGATCATCGAGAAATTGAAAGTTTTGTTATTTTTTACCTTCTTTGGATGTGTTTATTTCCTCCTATCGTTGTCCTAAAATTAATTTCATCGGAATTCTTGATTTTCGTTTGCATTGGCAGATGTGGTGAAACTAGAGAGGGCACATGTTAGGTGGCGAGGGACGTAGTGCGGTGTCACAGTCATGTTTGTCCGAGGCATATTGCCTGTGGGCGCATGTTGGATGTTGTGATCATATTTGTCCAAGACATGTTGTCCATGGCCGCATACTCGTTCCAAACTTCTTTTACTTGCTTTCATGTTAGATAGGTCTTTACTACTCCTTTTTGTGTTAATTCGAGTGTGTATGACCGATCACCAAAATCATGTCTATGTCCATCAAGGCCAAAATGCTCCAAAATGGATTTAGAGGATGTGACTAGTTGTCAATTCTTTCTACCCGAGTTATAGCAAGTCGTTATTGTTGCTTATTCATTTTTAAATTATAATATTACTTAATTTTTCTCGCTCACATTTTCCAAAATAGTTCTCCCAAATGCGACTCAAGGCTCAAGCATACGCTGATATTGTCCATGAAGTCTGATTCGCTCAAGAATTACGAAGGACCCAATGAATCAAGAACTTAATTTACCTTTACGCCTGAACCTCAAGACATCCTTCATTGGTGCCACTCTCAGGAATGTCATATCTCCTATCTTGAATTCTAAGCTTCTATGCCTCACATCTGCGTAGCTTTTTTGTCTACTTTGAACCGTACACATCCTTGCTCTAATTTTCTACACTTGCTCATTGGTAACTTGAACCAGCTCGAGTCCTACCAATTCTCTATCGTCCACTTCATCCCAATATAACGGGGATCTATACCATTTTCCATATAAGGCCTAGAATGTTGTCATCTCAATGATTGCCTGGAAGCTGTTGTTTTACAAAATAAACTCCATCAGTCTAGTACGCAAGCATATAGCATGTCCTCTAGGATCTGATTCAAATGCTCCGTTTGACTATCTGTTTGAGGGTGGAAGACAGTGCTGAAATCAAGGCAAGTATGTACTTTATGCATTTCTCTGTATTCTCTATTAACGTAGATACATGAAGTCATTAATATAAACCTTTAGCCATAATTTCTCCTTACATTTTCTCTCTCTTGTTATTTATGTTCATCTAAATAAGTGTGTGAGTTGTTATAGTCCTAGCAACTAGTTTCAGAGCTATGAGATATTCACCACGATCCATGAATATGGAAAGCTCAAAAATTGGAATCAATAAGTTTGATGGATTCGATTTCTGTTTTTGGAAGATGTAGTTGAAGATTAGTTGTACTAGAAAAATCTCCATGATTTGGGCTAATGTCGGATACCATGACCACAAAGTAGTGGAAGCTCAAAGATCGGCAGGCTCTAGGGTTGATCCGATTGATGTTGTCCAAAAACGTAATGTTCAACACAATCAAGGAGAAGACAACATCAGATCTATTGAATACGCTGTCGAATATGAACGAAAATTGTCGACTATGAGCAAGGTATATTTGATGCGTACGATTGTTCAATTTACAAATGTCTGAAGATAGATTTGTTGCGGATCATATAAATGAATTCGATATGTTTCTAAGTCAATTAAGCTTAGTGGAAATTAGTTTCGAAAATGAAATTAAAGTATTGGTTTTGATGTAATATTTACCTCAGTCGTGAGATATTGTTGTTGTTGCGATCATCAGTTCCGGAGGATTTGAGAAACTGAAGTTTAATGAAATTCGAGATGTAGTTCTAATCGAAAATATTCACAAATAGAAAATTGAATATTCATTAGGCAGTGCTCTCAGTGTTGATCGAAGGTGAAGAAGTAAATCAAAATGCCCAAATAAACATGACCGATCAAAATCAAATAATCGAAGAAAATCTCCAAAGAGACTACATGTAACATATTAGAATTGTGGAGAAAATGGGCACTCTGGACAGATTGTACAAAATTGAAGCTGAAGCATTGTCACAGATCTGGATATAATGATCATTCTATAAAATCAAACGAAGATATGAGGATGGTATGATCCTCAACATGGGCAACCCAATTAAATCAAACGAAGAAACTGTTTTGAAATTTTAAATTTGAAAATTTTCGAAAAATGTATAAGGTAATCAAGGGAAGAGGGAATGTTTGTATACAAACTCTAGCAGGTAATCAAGGGACAACGAAGGATGACATATATATTCCTAGTCTCAAGAAGAATTTGATCTCTATTGATAAGTTGGACAGCACAAGTCATACAATAAAGTTTGGAAAGAGTTTGAGGAAAATTGTGAAGAGTGTTATGGTGTGGGTATCACGTGACACAAAATTGAAATCTTATACACCACTGCAGGGTGTACAAACGTAACTACTATTATTGGGAGTGCTTCCCATTCAAGTCTATGGTACAATAAACTTGGACATCTAAGTGCCAAAGGAATAAAGATGTTAGCTGCGAAAGGAGTTTATAAAGCTTTGAAAATTGATATGGGTCTTTGTGATGAGTTAGCTTCCAATTCAAGTTTAGATACTAGCTACTTTATGGGCAAATAGAAATGAGTTAGCTTCACAAAGGCTGTTAGAGAACCGAATAAAGTGTGGTTGCAAAAGGTCCATACAAACATTTTGAAACCATATCTAGTTTATCACTTGGTGGATCAAGTTTTACCTCATCTTCATTGATGATTTCAGTAGGAATATATGAGTTTGATTCTTGAAACACACGTAAGATGTATTTGCCACTTTTAGGGATAAAGGTGTGGAAGGTTGAAGTTGAAATTCATACCAGTTTGAAGATGAAATGACTGAGGTTTGACAATGAAAGAGATGATAAGTCAGAATTTAAAGTATTTTGTGAAGTTGAGGGAACCAGATTAATGAGAGTAGTCCCAGGTAAGACAATATAAAATGATGAAAAATGAACAGAACATTGAATGAACGGGCAAGGGTCAAAGAATCCAGCATACATGTTAACAAAATGTGTTGTGTAAAGCCTCAATTGGTCGGGTGCAGACACGATATTTATCTCTTCATAATAAAGTTATATTTGAACTCTAGATGTCTTGCTTATAACTTAGTCAATAGCCATAGATAATGTGTGGCTATATATAGTAAATGAAATGTCATATATATATATATATAGTAAATACATGGTTATTAGATAGTTATATCCCCAAACTATATATACATTAAACAGAACTATATATATAGAGTTTTTTTAATTTATTTTTTACATTTCTATATTTTGTATTATTGTAAGTCATTACTAAAAACATTTATCCAATATTTCTTATTATGGTTTCTCTCTCCAACTTTTTGTGTTTATCTACATCGATCATGTGAGTTGTTGTGCAGTCCTAATAGAAAGACCAAAATGTTAAGAACACATACAATCACACATCTGCCGAATGCATCAACCTAGAACATATTAAAAGATTTTGGCCAATTTTATTAAATGGTATGGATTACATAGACTAACACATATATTTGGCTAAAAAAACACATTTAACTTTTAATTATTACATTTTACTATTTTTACATTTATTTGATCTATTAATATACCTACATTTCTTATAATTTTCAATGAGAATTGTTGTCGTTATTTTCTTTTTTCTTTTTTCTTAAGCCAATTTCAATGACAATTGTTAAAATGGCATAAAAATTAAAAATAAAAATGAAGATTTGTGTGGAGGGCAATAGAAGAAATATCTGAAAAATTCAAATGTATTTTTGGAAGTATTAAAATAATAAAACGTGAAGGTTTGAATATATCCAATTTAAATGTCATTACCACGTAATAAATATCTAATTTTGGAATTGCCAACTCAACTTGACTTTCTTGACTTTGACACCTATGAGTTTTCTTGATCGTAACACCCTTTATTAAAAATAAATAAATAAATAAAATAAATTAATTTATTAACCAAAAAAGCAGCGGAATTTAAAAGATTTATTATTATTATCATTATTTTAATTCAACTTGTATGATATTTGTAATTAAATCCAATTATTAAAAAAATATTAATTGGGTTTAATGGTCATAGAAATACATTAATTTATTAAATCAATTATATGACTTAAATAAAAATAATCATATTAAATTAAATTGGTTAAAATATCTACTTTGTATGTATTGAAATTAGTGAAAGAAATTAGGCAAAATTTGAAGGTAGGTTTTTGTCCCATTTTAAATTTTGAACTCTTTTGAAAAACTTTATAAATATTTATTATTACTAAAAAAGATTAAAGATGGATATAAAATTTTAAACCATTACCAGTTGCATGTGGTACACGTGTCGGTTACATTAATCTAGACTCTCGCATTCCAAGGCTGCTCCCGTTTACTCCTTCAAAACGGTGTGTTCCATACGCGGTTTCGGTGCAAACGGGAGTCAACCCCGGCGGTGACATCCTCTTTATTTATTTATTTATTTTCTTCATTTTAGACCTCAAGTTTTCTAAGATTCCAAATTTTTATTTTTTATTATTGCTTTAAAATTTGAATAATGATTATTCTAGAATAAATTTGTACGAGATTTAAATTCGTGATGACGTGGCTGGGCTATCCAAGACCATTAAAAGACGTGCCTACGTCACGTGTCATTTAGTTACTTTTTTTTCTCCTTTTTGACGGTGCTTCGACACGAAAACAAAAATTCCCTTTTATTTTATTGTTTTTTCTTTTTTTGTTTTAAACATGTTTTAATGAAATACCATACGTTCATCGTTCCATTACTTCAGACTATCAAATTCAAATTATAAATATTATATTGAATTATATTCTTTTTCGATTTGAATTAGATAGAACATTTAACCAATCTAAAATTTAGATCACAAATTAATAATGAGCCAATCAAATCAACTAAAAAAATAAGGTCACCATTTAATTCTACTCTATAATAGAGTAAAGATTGTTACGAGTGATTTAGTAATATTGATGTGTCTCCTTAATTTTTTAATTTCTTTTTGTTTTTAACTTTTTTTTTTATACATATTTTTTATTTTTTAAAAGAAATTGAAGAAAAGTAATTGAGCCTATTAAACCTAAATTTTTTAATATTCATTAATTCAGTAAACACGTTTTATAATTTCAAATACCAAATAAGTTTGTAAAGAGACTAAGTTTGTAATTTAACAAAAATATAATTATTTTAATTCTTAAGAAAAAAATTAATGCAAGAAAGTATATATAATATGACGAGTAACATTACACTAATAATAGATGAAAGAGAAATTCTAATGATCCAACTTAAAAATAGAATCGTAACTTAAAAATAGACTTTGATATTTCAAAAAGTTGAAGAGGTATTTCAAAATGAATTAAGTAAACACATTTTTGAATGAGATGGCTGAAAACTGTCAACTCAAAAGGATTCAATAGTATTGATAACCATTTTGGGATCAAAGAAAAAAAGAATAAAATCAAACCCAACATTTGTATCTCCAAATGGAAAATGGAATTTGGTAAATTTGTGAGAAAAAATCAACTTAAAATGTTAGATCCATGGAATAGTCTGAAACAAAAGTATTTTAAAGGGAATTGAGAAAATTTCTATAAGAAGTTAAAGATAAGCTTAGAAGGAAGGATTTGGTGACAACTTTAGGTCTCGAGCTGTGTGTACTAGTGAGGACAATCAACCCCGACTCAACTTTTATAGTCGAGTAGCTCAACAATTGGGGTTTTCAAAATTTTCTAACTTGTGAATGTTCGAAAAAGCATCATACAAATTTTAAATATTACACCATTAAAAGGAAGAAAGTAGATATAATGTGACCTAATAACTTTAAAAGAAATTCTAACTATCCAACTCTAGAATAATAACTTAAAATAATGCTTTAATATTTCAAAAAAATTGAAAAAAATATTCCAAAATGAATCATTTTAACATGGGTGAAAGTTGTTCAGCTAAAAGAGTCAATAATATTGAGAGCCATTTTAGGATGAAAGAGAAATTTTAATTTAGTAACTTAAAAATAGGCTTTCGATATTTGAAAAAGTATTTCAAAATTAATGCTGTCAATTAGATCAAATAACAAATTAAAAAGAACAAAATTAACTGACAACATTCAGAATTTCTAAATCGATCAAATTTTAGAGCTATTGATCCAGACAAATTATTAACTGAAATCAAACCAATTTTTATAGGTTAAAGACAAGCGTAGAAGGATTATTTTGATGACGACTTTAGGTCTTGAGCTGTGTGCACTAGTGAGAAGAGACAACACCGACTCAACTTTTATTGTCGAGTAGTTCAACCATTAGGGTTTTCAAATTTTCTAGCTTGTAAATGTTGGAGAAAGCATAATACAAATTTCAAATATTATCAACTCTTTCACATGGGATAAACCACCCATCCTCTTCTCTTGGAAGGATTATTTATTTATTTTATATTTATAGAGAAAATAACTATGAAATTAAGTAAAATAGTGTTTGGTAGATTTTAATTTTGAAAAACCAAAGTTTTGGCGTTTGACACATCATATTAAATTTGTATGATTTAGTTGGGAGGACAAAAGTAAACTTGTTATTTAGAATATTATCATACCGATATATTACCTTCTGAGAATAACTCACAATAGGTGTGATGATTTACTTCACGGGCGAGGTCTCTATATAACTTTAGATTTATTATAAGATGATTATGAAAAAAATAGTATGATTTATAATTTTATTTCATTTAAATTATTTGATAGAAGAGAAAATAATTGAATTGAAACCCTCCAAAATTTCTAGAGAAAATAGATGCAGGGACTTCATGTGTCTCGACAATCCAATTAATTTAGACTATCCAATCCAAACTATAAAAATTGAATAACGTTAGATTTTTTCGTTTGGATTTGGTTGAATTTTTAGAAAAACAAAAAATTGAGGACTGGTTGACATTTATTTAGTTGAGCGAATCCCGTTCTATGTAACCTACTTTTGTGCCACCAAAGTTGTTCATAATCCCGAATCCCGTTCTATGTAACCTACTTTTGTGCCACCAAAGTTGTTCATAATCCCGTTCTACGGATATTAGAATTAGCCATTTTAAGATTGGAGGAAAAAAAATAATAATAAAATCAAACCATTAGCCAATCAAAGACATTATAATTAGCCATTTTAAAATAATTTTGAGATTAGAGAAAAAAAAAAAGGATAAAATCAAACAAGACATTATAATCAGCTATTTTGAAATTAGAGAAAAAATAATAATAAAATCAAACGACATTAGAATTAGCCATTTTGAGATTGGAGAAAGATAAAAAAGGATAAAAATCAAACATCCATTTTGAAATTAGTAAAAAAAAAAAGGATAAAATCAAACCGGCATTATAATCAGTCATTTTAAGATTAGAGAAAAAAAAAAGATAAAATCAAACTGACATTAGCCATTGGAGAAAAAAAAAAGGATAAAATCGGACATTATAATAGCCATTTTGAGATTAGAGAAAAAAATAAAATAAAATCAAACCGACATTATAATCAGTCATTTTGAGATTGGAGAAACAAAAAAATAGATAAAATCAAACTAAATTAGAATCATATTTTGAGATTAGAGGAAAAAAAAAACAGGAAATTAGAGGAAAAAAAAAAGATAAAATTAAACAGCAAATTAGAGGAAAAAAAATAATATCAGACATCAAATCATTAGAATTAGGAAAAAAAAAACAGGAAGTTAGAGGAAAAAAAAAAAGATAAAATTAAACAGCAAATTAGAGGAAAAAAAAATAAAATCAGACATCAAATCATTATGATTTAGCTATTTTGAGATTAGAACATTAGAATCAGAGAAAAAAAAATCAAACTAACATTAGAATTAATCATTTTGAGATTAGAGAAAAATGAAAAAATAAAATCAAACGACATTATAATAGCCATTTTGAGATTAGATGAAAAAAGAAGAATAAAATCAAACCAAACAGCTATTTTGAGATTAGAGAAAAAAATAAATAAATAAAATTAAACCAATTAGCTATTTTGAGATTAGAGGAAAAAAAAAATCAAACAGACATTCAAATAAGCCATTATGAGATTAAAAGATTACAGCCATTTTGAGATTAGAGAAAAAAAGAGGATTAAATCAAACCGATATTAGAATCAACTATTTTGAGATTAGAGAAAAAAGTAAAATCAGTTATTTTGAGATCAGAAGAAAAAATAATAATAATTAAATAAAAAAAAAAAGAATAAAATCAAATCTACATTAGAATCTCGGAATAAAAAAGGGTGCTAGTAAATGTGTGAAAAAAAAAGTAACTCAAAATTTTAGATGGACAGATGGTATGAGACAAAATTATAAAAAGAAATAGAGAAAATTTCTATAAAAAAAATTAAAAGATAAGGTTAGAAGGGATGGTTCAGTGAGATTTTAGATCTCAACTTGTGTACTAGTGGGGAGAGTCGACCTCGACTCAACTTTTATAGTCGGTTTTCAAATTTTGTAGTTCCTCAATGTTATAGAAAGCATTAGACAATTTTTAAATATTAATAACCACTCATCCTTGTTTCTCTTGTAAGGATTATTTATTTATTTTATATTTATAAAGAACTATGAAATTAAGAGAACAATGTTTGTATACTAAATTTGCAAGATCAACCCTTTAACCAAAAAGAATATTGGTTCATTTTATGTCATTATGAAATTCAACCACAAATTAATTAATTATTTTTTTTTTTTTTAAAGAAAGAAAATAGAATTTAATTGCCACCAGACCCCGGTAAAAAGGTAAAAAGGTAAAAAGGTAAAAAGGTCAAAGGAAAAAAAGAAGTTGGATAAGAACGGAAGTTTGTGTCCTTTTTTAGGCCACCTCGAGGGGACACGTCATCTGTCTCTAAATTGGGCCCACTGGATAAGAACCGCCGATCTCGGCCCTCCACACCCTCCCAATATTCATTTTCTATTTATTCCCACCCTTCCTCGTTCCCCCCTTCCACTTTCACTCTCCCTCTCCCTCTCCCATCGGTTTCTTGTTCCTTCTTCTTGTTAATGGCGTCCGTTGCTACTGCTGGAATCTCCATCGCCCGGACTGGTTCTTCGTCCTCTTCGTCTTCGTTCTGGATCCGCCATAGAAATCGTTCCAACAAGGATAGGAGTTCTAGGAATCGAGTTAGGGTTACTTGTTCTTCTTCTCTGCTGGATCCTTATCAGACTCTTCGGATTCAACCTGGCGCCTCTGAATCTGAGGTCAAAAAGGCTTTTCGACGCCTCGCTCTTCAGGTTCCATTCCTTCCTTCCTTCCTTCCTTCCATTTCATCGTTTCTTCCTCACTCTGTTTTCTGATTGTTTCAATTTCGCCGGTTTTTCAGTATCATCCTGACGTTTGTAGAGGAAGTAATTGTGGCGTGCAGTTTCATCAAATCAATGAAGCTTACGATGTACGTGTTCATATTCCTGATTCATTACGTTTTCTTCCTTATATACTATGATTAGGATCAATTATTGGAATTCATTACGTTTGTAGAGGAAGTTATTGATTTTTTTTCCAAACACAATAACTAATTAAATTGAATGAAGAATTTGACTATTTTTTCGCGGTTCTTTTATTTGACCTTACAGCATGTGAAATAGAGTGTTTGTTCCATTTTTTTTAATGTACAATTTAGCCGTCTTTTTTACAATAGTGAAATGGATGTAACAATTAACCAAATTAAGTTTCTGGTGAAGCAGATTGTGATGAACAACTTGAGAGGTATATCGACACCAATAGAGACACGTGAATCGTGTGAGGAAGGGGTGGATGAAGAGATGAGAGGAATGGATGATCCTGATTGGGAGTTATGGGAAGAATGGATGGGATGGGAAGGAGCAGGAATTCGGGATTATTCCTCGCATATCAATCCCTACATTTAGAAGAAAATTAGGTAGCATTTCTGAATAGAAGAACCGTCGTTAAATCTGTCAACATCGGCCATTGTAATGGGAAAGGGCCATGGAAGACGGGAAAATCTCTTCCCTGTTTTCAAATGTTTTTGTACATAAGGTCAATAGTGGGCCTTCGGCTTTTAATAATGTGGAAAGGCTCTCAAGATGCCCTATCATAGTTGTGGTGGGGCATTTGTGTTTCATCTTCGTTGTTTTATCCATATATTTTAATTTCGAAGTTTATTGTCAATCAATCAGTCATATTCGTGTGTACTCGATCAATAACGACTTATACTAGAACATGAAAATACATTTACAATCAAAATTGACCATTTAATTATTATTATTTTTTTTTTTTCATAAGGCATACCTAACATATATATTAATCTATACATTACACTTCTATATGAAATAAGAAAAAAAAATTTAACAATAAATATTGATTTTAGTTATTATATAAGAATGGTAAAAAAATATGCCAAATAAATAGATTAAGTCTAAAATTTAAAAAAGTTGAACATCTATAGAAATATAATCTGGAGACGAAGAAGGGAACACTCACAAAATTCCAAAGAATTTAGATGTCGATTGAAGACTCGGACACCGATCAACCGACAATAACATATATTATTAAGAATCTACACGGTTGGAATAGTTGACTGACAATAACATATGTTATTAGGAATCTACACTGTTGGAATAGTTGATTGACGGTTTAGGAATTAGTGTTCGAGAATTGTTGGGAGGTAGTCTGAGGCTAATTTAGGGAATGATCATAAGTTCATAAGTAAAGGAATACATCTCCATTGTTACGAGGCATTTTTGGGAAACTCAAAACAAAGTCATGAGAGCTTAAAGTAGACAATATCGTACCATTCAGAGATTCATGATTCCCAACATGGTATTGAAGTCATGTTTTTACCTTAGTCATGTCAATAGAATCCTTAAACGTCGAACAAAGAAATTGTGAGCCTCAAACGTGTAGTCAAAAGTAACTCAAGTGTCGAACAAAACTCTAGAGAGTACTTTGTCCGAAGGGGAAGGTAGTCTCACATTGACTAATTTAGAGAAGGTTGATTTTACTCTCAAAATCAAATTTAATCTTTTGGACTATAAAGATAACATCAAAATTGTTGACTAATTTACTCCAATCTTGGCTGTTCTTTCCATTTTTAGTATTAGAAAAATGTTCTTTCCATTTTTAGTATTAGAAAAATGTTGTTAATCATAGAAAATTAGATATAAAAATTTGGTTCATAATTTAGGAATTTTTAGGGTTAGAACAGATTGAAATTGGACAAAATGGTGAAAATAGGGCTAAACGAGAAAAAACTCAGGAAAAAGGCAATCTATAAAACACGCTACCTACACGTCCCAACCATGCCTGTATCCAAACCTGGCCAGCCCAACTTTCAAGCCTATTGTCACGACCCAACCCAAGTTTGCTTTCCGCAGCCAAGTTTGTTTCACCGACCAACTCAATGTCACAATCGTACTCTTGTATAGTGGATAGCGATTGTGCGACACTTGTTCTAACTTGACGAATAAGTTAGTCGTATGGAAGTTGGACTTTGTGGACAACCTTAGCCTCTATCAAGCCTCGAGTCACGTTTGAAAGAAATCAATGTTAAGTTAAAAGCGAATAAACAACAACAATGATTTTGATAGCATATAACTTAGGTAGGAAGAATTGACAACTAGTCACATTCCTTACCGTACATTTTAGGACATTTTAGCCCTGGCGGTGTAGACATGATTTTGATGACCCCCATATTGATACAATAAGAAACAGTAAAAACCTATCTAACATGAAAGCAAGTGAAAGGGGTTTGAAACGGACATGCGACCATGGACAACATGTCTTGGACAAGAATGACTAGGACATCCGACATGCAACCACAGGCAACATGTCTTGGATAAGCATGACCATGACCATGACATCCTCCTCCATTCAATTGGTTGACGTTTCTGTCAACTAAATCTTCACGAACTTAGTCATGTAGGGCGAGACTAACTTCAGGTCTCTCGACGCACTTTCAATTGTTCTCAACATTAATAAGTCTCTTCCAATCTGCAAGGAACTGTTAAAAACTACTTCTCGGTTCATTAACTCTTTCCATCTTCTCTGTCAGAGTCCCCTACTTTTTTTTGCTGGAAAAATTATTCGTCGTACCACCTTTTTGTGCTTGATGTCTTTTTAATCGGGATAGTTATGTTTCAAGTTACTGACATGGACAGTAGAGCTAGTTTGCATCAATGGGAGCAATCGAGTTTTATATGATGCATTCTTGACTTTGTGGATAACTTCGACTAGTCCATAGTATTTTCACACCAGTCCCTAGTTCTTGTTGTTTTAAAATCGAAGTTGATATAACCTCAACTTGATCAGAACTCAATATCTTGAAATTTTCGTGGACGATGCATTTGACCGACCCTTCTTTTCATTCGTTTGGATGGTATTTCTTCATGAATATAAGTTGCTTAAGAGGTTCGTCTCTGTCTCCCTCCTTCAACGGAGGTGTTGACTCAGTGTCTCTCTAGCATTTGGATAATCACTAACGAGAGTTTTTGTGGGTCTAATGAACCTGACTGTGAACAATTCTTTTAGTTGTTTGTAGAATTTAGCTAGCTCAGGTTGAGTCGTATTACACACATCTATGGTAGGTGATCTGACCCCCAACATAACATCAAACTTGTAGTCTATCTGCCTAGGTGGAGATAAATATATTATCTGACTTTTTGGTCCTATGTCGTAGTGTTCTTGTAGCGGCTGCAAGATTTCTATTGGAGTGAGTATCTTGAGTTCTCCTCTTCAATCATGGTAATGGTAGCGAGTGTGAGTTCAACATCGGTAATATCCCTTCTTAACTGTAGTGTCGACATCATTTTCATCCATTTTGGTTGATGGGTGATTGTCTGAATGATTGTTGGGTTAGACCCCACTACTACTAAACTTTTCGCTAGGGGTATGGAAATGACTTTGTTTTCAAGCAAGAAATTCATCCCTAACACAATGTCAAAGTCGTCCATCTTGATAATCATAAAACTTGATTATTCTTGTCCAAGTCCCTATTTTTATCGGAGTTCTCTTTACAATCCCTGAGACAGGTAGGACTGCTGAATTGACAACGAAATTGATTTTGGTGACCGGTCATACACCTCGGTATTGACACAACATGAAATAAAAAAAACTATCTAACATGAGGTTCAAAATGGGTATACGGCCATAGACAATATGTCCTGGACAGGCATGACTAGGACATCCGACATGCAGATACAGGTAACACGCCTTGGATAGATATGACCGTAAAATACAGCGCGCGATTCCACCAGCATTCGCAAGCCCATGGCCCAATAAAATCGGCCCAAGACACCCAACCCTGCACCTACGACCCGTTTATCCAACTTGGTTTGAGCGTAGACCCATGCCTCTCCTACTTGCATCTTGGCGGCAGCGCCGGTAGTTTTGGTGGAGCAATCAGCTCGGATTTCACATTTTTGAAGGTATTTGAAATGAGTTTGTTTAGCCAAATTAAAATATTATGAACTATATTAGGAGTTTAGATAGAATCGAATAATGAGTTCTAGTGTGATGTCATGAATTCATATAGGTTAATCTGGATTTTAGGGTAACGATCTCTTCATTCAAGCATTTTCCATTGTGGACTCAGAATCTAGTTCAGTTATCTCCTGAAAAATATATTAGACCCTGTAGTTGTATGGAGCATTCGTCATGACGTGTTGTGAGATTGATAATAGCTCGTTCTTCAAAAGTTGCAGCCTTGTAACGTTCTTTAAGAAAAGTGTCACGAACATATCTCATACTTCTTTTGGTATCTTGTCATCTCGAATATGCTTCAATATCTCTTCTTCGACTGTGATCTTCAAGGTAAACATCTGTTGAACACAACTCTCCGTCGTAAACACTCGCATCCTGTAGAAATTACTACTTTGTATTGGCTTGGGATGACGAACTAAGTAGGGTAGAGGGTATTTATACTAGATTAACCAATCTACTCCTAAAATTTATCCACCTTTTTACTAAAAGACCTAAATCATTTTCCTAAATTTATTCCTAAAATCTCTAAATCATTTTCTTAACATAAATAATACAATGGTTGAGCTAAATCCTATTAGGCTAGTGGTGATATTTTAACGTTGCCTGCTTTAGTTCTTCATTTGTGCAAAACGTCACTAGAATCCTCCTCTCGTGGCATAATGTTGCTTCTGCCAACAACCTCTCAAAGGTCTTCACTTGTAGATAGAGCATCATGCATGTTACCCACATGTTCTTGTTGTTGCTCTTGAGTGCCTTGATTCATCCGGATAAATGTATAACATTACTTTAAAAAAAAACATAACTTATGCCCTAATTTCATCCGAATACTTTAATTTTGAAATTAAATGTTCTAATATAATTAAGATAATCAAGTTTTTTTTTTATTTATTAATAATGACAATTTTTGCCTTTATGTTACTTTTATAATCTCGTTTTGGCTCTCTTTCAATAATGATGCACAATGATAGATAAGGGACTTTTTTATAATAAAAAAATGCTAATATTTTGAATCTCGTTGCTTTGACTTACTCGAGTGATAGAGAATTAGATCGGGTAATAGTTTTAAAATAAATTAAATAGAATTTATAAGGGTAAATTTTGTCTTTCAATAATAGCATAATCTCAAAGAAAGGCATCAATTAAAGGGATTACCTAATTTGGAAAAAAAATTACTGAACAAATTGAAATTCAAATTAGTTGAGTATTTTTTTCTTTTTAAATTCCACGTTTGGTTTAACTTAGATATTAAAATTCTTATTAATAATAAAGAAATTGAATAATTAGGAAAACATTTTTTAGTTCAAGATAATTATAAATATAAAATGATATTTTGGTAATCATCCAAATTTAAATTTAATTTAATTAGGAAGGGAAGTAAAGAGATTTCATTACAATAATATTATTCAAAATTCAATTAATTCACATAACGAATCCCATTAGAGTAGGTAATTTAGTCCTTTTTTTTTCATTTTATTTTTTATGTCAGCATATAAAAATATAAAATCTATAAAATAAATAAATGTATTTAATCATTATAAAAATAAAAATATTTAATTAATTTAGTTACTCATTATTATAATTATGTAAATTATTCCATAAAATTTTATCCATGAAATTATTATTATTTTGGCATAATTGAGAATTAAATTTGTTAAGTGAAATGATATGGTCAGCATCAGTGAAGCCAGAGATTCCTGAACCTGCTTGGCTTCTTTTCTTGGTTCTTCTTCCTCCATCAATCACTACTCCCATTTTCAATCTCTGTTAATCTTTTCACGTAAGCCAATCGGAGTTCTCATCCTTCTGCTGCTTCCTTCGATAGCTTCTCCAATCTAGGTTTTCGTTCATCTTTTTCTTCTTCAATCCTTAATTTAATCTGTTTTCGTCTGTGAAATCTTTCATTTCAGAGCCCGATATAAGTGATTATATATATTTCTTCACGCTCTCCGAGGACCGCCGCCTTAGTTCTCCTTTGGAGGTGATTCTCTTTCTCTTTTGCGCTTTCTGGTGTTTCGTTACATGCTTTGATACCTGCGGTTGCCATTTACATCTATAGATTCGGGAGTTATTCCGGTGGGACATAGATGCGGTTGAGAATTATTGGTAGGTAACTTTCATTTCTAGACTGCACGAACACTGCGGATGGACTGGATTATTTAATGACTGTTACATTTAATGTAGCGAAAATATTTGATATCATGTTACTGATTATTGTTTGTTCGAGATTGAAGTGCGTGATTGAGGAAATCGATGCGGGCGTTTATATGTCTGTACAATATATAATATATATGTTTTTGCTGATGCATATGGAGTTAATTGGGAATGTGTTTGTTTCCTAACTCTTTTATGTTGTTCCATTTAGATATCTCTGTAAATGGCGGATCTCAAAGAGCGGTTGCTTCCACCGAAACCTTCATCTGCTATTAATCTTAGGGAGACAATTAATAATCGACCATCAGCCTCTGGGAGGGTGCCTTTTCAAGGTGTGGATGTTCTAGGGCTGAAGAAGCGAGGGCAGGGACTTAGATCTTGGATCCGAGTAGATTCCTCTGGGAACTCCCAGATTATTGAGGTTGATAAGTTCACCATGATGCGTCGTTGTGATCTACCTGCGCGTGATTTACGTTTGCTTGATCCTTTGTTTGTTTACCCTTCAACAATTCTTGGTAGAGAGAAGGCTATTGTGGTCAATCTAGAGCAGATTCGATGCATTATAACAGCTGAAGAAGTTTTGCTATTAAATTCCCTTGATAGTTATGTACTGCAGTATGTGGTAGAGCTACAGAGGCGATTGAAAACCACCGGGGTTGATGAGGTTTGGCAGAATGACGCAAATCATGGAGCTGACTTAAATCGAAGAAGAGGAAGCAGGACTTTCGATAATGTATTTGGAAACACCTCTCCTGATTATTTGCCCTTTGAATTCAGAGCTTTAGAAGTTGCTTTGGAAGCAGCTTGTACATTTCTTGATTCCCAGGTGCGTAGAAATAGAAATTTGAGCTCTTTCTTTTCATTTGTTTAATTCATGTTAATCGTGGTGTCTAGGAATGTTATGTTTATTTTTTAGATGCATATGAATATATCAGTATTGCATTCTTGCTTGGTTCTTAGTTTGGCAGAAGTGAGGATGAAGAAAAAGTGTACTAATGCCCTACCAATGAAACCATCTTTGATTGTTTATCATCATATTTTTACTAGCTAATGATTGGTTCATCTAATATGATAATATCTAAATTTGCCCATTTCCTCGAAGGCTGCAGAGTTAGAAATCGAGGCATACCCGTTGCTAGATGAACTTACATCCAAAATCAGTACATTAAATTTGGAGCGGGTCCGCCGCTTGAAAAGTAGACTTGTTGCCCTGACTCGTAGGGTTCAGAAGGTATTCTGCATTAACTCTAGTGATCCTGATTTAGGCATGTGAATGGTAGCTACACATTTCCTGTTTTTGTTCTCTATTTGAGCTGCATCTTTTTAGGTTAGGGATGAAATAGAGCAGCTCATGGATGACGATGGAGATATGGCAGAAATGTATCTGACTGAGAAGAAAATGAGAATGGAATCCTTTGTTTATGGCGATCAGTCTGTTACTGGATACAGATCAATTGATGGAGCATCTTTTTCTGCTCCTGTTTCTCCTGTATCTTCACCACCCGAATCTCGCAAGCTCGAGAAGAGCCTGAGCATTGCCAGGAGCCGGCATGAGAGTACGAAAAGTTCAGAAAGTTCAACTGAAAATATAGAGGAGCTTGAGATGCTTCTTGAAGCATATTTTGTTGTCATTGATAGCACCCTGAATAAGTTGACATCGGTATGCATTGCACCTAAATAAGTTTCTTCTCTCCTTTACCTATGTGTGATGAAGTTGACGTTCTTATTTCATTTCCCCCCTTTTAGTTGAAGGAATACATCGATGACACAGAAGATTTCATCAACATCCAGCTGGTATGCGCACGTTCTCTCTTTTTTTCTTTTGTCAGTTCATACTTCATTCTATCTGCTGAACTGTTGGGTTTTGGAAAACATAATACCTTTTAGAGTATGATCAATATCCTCCCTGTTTTGTACAAATAGCTATATCTGTAAATTGTCATATGTGTTGAGGATGGCTGGAAGGGAGTCCCACGTTGGCCAATTTAGGGAATGATCATGGGTTTATAGGTAAGGAATACATCTTCATTGGTATGAGGCCATTTGGGGAAGCCCAAAGCAAAGCCACGAGAGCTTATGCTCAAAGTGGACAATATCATACCATTGTGACGTGTCGTGATTCTTAACGATTGTTCCTTCCGGCTGCTAATTTAGTGGGCATAAGCATAAAAACATATAGAGTAAAGAGAAAATTTACAATTTGGTTAATGCTTCTAAATTGCCTTTTTTTCCGTTCTTAACCAGACCCATGTTGAAAACTGCTTATGAAAAATTCAAAACTTGGTGATCACACTGTCGTATCTTTCTTTATTTGCCTTCAATTACTCTAAAGTTTATCATGTGCAGGATAATGTACGTAATCAGTTGATCCAGTTTGAGCTGCTACTCACTACTGCAACATTTGTCGTTGCCATTTTTGGGGTGGTAGCTGGAATTTTTGGCATGAATTTTGAAATACCAATGTTTGGGAATCCTGATGCATTCAAATGGGTTCTTCTAATAACAGGAGTAAGTGGAATCATCATATTTTCTGCATTTGTTTGGTTTTTCAGATACAAAAGACTGATGCCACTCTAAAGAGAGAATTGCTGGAGGTAACCAAACGGAATGCCATTGATTGTATTAATTATTTTTTTTCTTCCTCTTAATTAATGTTAACATTAAGTGTAAGTAGATGTAGGATAAACTTGGCTGAGCTCGAGAAATTCATCCAACTCAGTTTTGGAGCCTTTGTTCTCTCTACTTACTGTGATTTAGTTTGTTGGAATGATCTTATATTTGTCAGTTAATAAATGATACGAAATCAGATACAGATTGAAATTATTTTCTGCAGTGACAACTTTTAACAAATTTTTGGTTACAGAACACCTGTTAATGGGAGTGTTTGGCTGGTTAAATTTGTGTAACTAGAAGTTAGTTAGTTGATTTGTATTCCATGTTTTCAGTAATTAGATCATAAATTTTTTAATTGTTCGAATTGCTTTAGGGTGTCAAGTTAAACGTTGTTTAAGATGGTATGTTAATATATTTATTATATTTATAAACTATAAAAATAGTTTAAAGTTAAATATCAATTATTATTATAAAATTTTATGTAAATTGTATGGACATTTTCACTCTAACTCTAATCTCAAACTTATTGTATAAATTTTATCTTTCAACTTTCAATTTCATAAAGCTATGTGGGTCTTTATTGGTTATTTTTTAAGAAAATTATGAACTAAAAGTGTAAATCATTTTAGATTAGGTGATCACTATCACGAAAACAATAAAAGTATGACCAATATAATATAAGACAAACATGACTCTCAAAAGTATGACCAATATAATATAAGACAAACGAACTCTTGTGTTCTCCCTCGCTGTCTTGTTGAAGGTATAGTAAGTTGGTGGTGAGTAGTTTGAACTTGGCTAAAAGAGTAGAACTCACAGGAAAATAAACAACTCGTGTTCTCTCTTGCCTTCGGTGTTGTTGAAGTCGATGGTAACCATAGCGATTTTTGTGACATCGGTGGTGAGTAGTTTGAGCTCAAAAAAAAAAAAAAAAAAAAAATCCATGAATACAAAAACTAATTGTAGTTCACCAAGGAGGAAGGCAACACTAATGCCAAAAAAGAAGGGGACAAAGATTCCAACGAGGGAAATTATGGAAACCTTTCGCCCACCATAGCGATTGGAGGAAAAATTGAGTTTGAGACCAATGAGACGAACCGATATTGATGAATGATTTGAAAATAAGAGTAACAAAAACGGTTGCAAATACACTATGATTCTATGAAAGTCTCATAGAGTCAATAAAATCTTGCCATGAAATTGTAAAACTCTCCCTTGATAAAAAAAAAATATATATATATATATATCATAGAAGATAAGTGAAAAAAATTGAACAATTCTTTTATAATCAAATAAATATATACCATAAAACAACATGTGGCTTCGAACAAACTTTTCTAATGAAAATTAAAACGTGAACTTGATTGAGGGTTTATATTGATATATTTATTTAAGTTTGAAGTTTAAGTTGATAAAAGAGTACCAAATTTAGAAAAAGGTTTTTATTATAAAAATATTATATTTATGAAGATTTATTTATAATGTAATATTTGCATTTTAAAATTTTAAGTTCAAAAGTGTGATACACTAAAAACAAAAAACATAAAAATTGTCTTTAATTAATCCTCCCACGATTTGGGAGCAAACAGGAAGGAATTGAAACAACCTGAATGTGATTGTCGTTACAAATGAGAACAAAGCAAGCATTCACAACCAGCCTACAAATTTGAAAACAATCAAACAAATGTCCCCTCACAAGTTTGGGAATTGGGAGACAATTCTACTACCAAATTTAGAAATCTCAAAAGAACCATTCCAAAACTAAAACTAGTAACCAACAAAGACCTCTACATAGATACCCCAGCCATGGCTCATCAACTAAATCCAGTCAGATCCAAACCAAATCAAAGCCAAAGAGACGAACAGTGCACGAATTTGCCATTGTCGTGAACCTGTCCGGGGTGTGGCGGAGGAGGGCGAGGAATCCTTGGAGGCAAGGGGAGAAGATGGAGGAGGAGGAAGAGGATGAACAAGAATGGTCACCTTCATGCCATTAAAACACTGCCCATTGCCACAAATGAAGTAGTACCTTTGGGCCTTGTTGAGAGGGATGAAGTCCTTGCCACTGCTCCAATTCCCAAAGGCCCCCTCTGTGGTGCAGTTGTCATACCCTGATTGGTTAACCTCAAACACATTGTATTGGTTCTTCTGATACCTAAATGCTGCCAAGTTTTGTGAGCGTTAGGACTTGGGGTAATGTAATACTAATTTATATTTCAACTTCAAAAGAGTGGAAACATGTCTTTCTAGTTACTACCTCAAATCCACTATGAACTAACTTCCACAAATTATACCTAAATTTGCAGTACTGAGGGACAATCCCTTGACTCTATTGTATTTGAAGTAATTAGTAAGATACTTGTGAGATCTTACATCAATGGGGAGGAGAACGAACTCTCCCTAACAGATACGTATTAAAGACTTTTGAGGGGAAGCTCGAAAGAGAAAGCCCAAATAGGACAATATTTACTAGCGGTGGGCTTGGACTATTACAAATGGTATCAGAGCCAGACACCGAGCGATGAGCCAGCGAGGAGACTGAGCCCCCCGATGGGATGGACACGAGGCGGAGTGTCAGCAAGGACGTTGGGTCCCGAAGGGAGGTGTGGAGAAAAGAACGAGTTCTGGTGAGGACGCTGGACCCCGAAGGAAAGTGGATTGTGAGATCCCACATTAGTTGGGGAGGAGAATGAAACTCTCATTATAATGGAAACATCTGCCCAGCAAACACGTTTAAAAAATCTTGTGAGGAAACCCAAAAGTAAAAGTCCAAAAAGGACAATATCTACTTGAGGTGGGCAAAGACGTTACAATACTACCTTCGAGGGCCGCACCACTGTCACCTAAACCCAGGACACAATTGGTGAGATGACTTAAACTTGTTCTTTCAAAATCATTCATTATTTACACCGACATTTAGTGTGCAATGTAATCCTATTAATACTCTTAACACAGGGGTGAGGCAGAGAAGGAAGGGAGCGGACAAATACCGACTCGGCTGCTCCTTTTTCTTCTAAGAATACAGCATTGCAATCGTGGGAAGGTATTCTAACTTTTAACCTTCTTTTTGATTAATGAGAAGGATGTCGCACCTCAACACGGAAATCATACTCTAGAACTTTTCTTGAATTCAAAAGATCATAAAAACAAGTAAAATGAAACTAAAACTTCCCTTTCAATGTCGAAAGATCTATACAAGAGAGAGAGAGAGGATTTACTACTTACAGATGAGATCGCCGACGAAGAAGGTGTGGTTGTTAGCCCAGAGAGTGTAGTTGATGCCGGGGTTCCAGCCGCGGTTGGCGCCGACGATGTGGTCGGTAGCGGAGACAGGGAAGACAGAGGCGGCGGTGCAGAGGAGGAGGAAGAAGGCAAGGAGCTGCGGCGAGGCCGGCATTGTGAGAGGGAGCCCCTAATTCTTCTGCCCTAGATTAGCGTGGAAGAGGGGGGCGAGGATTTGGTTGTTGATATCCAATGGCGTTGGGACAGAGACAGCTGTTGAAGGACCCAGCGTGGGAGACCATTGTTTACCAATAAATGGATGAGATCTGCTGACACACCAACTTTATGGGGGTTAATTTTTAAATTTTAAATTTTAAATTTTAGTCCCCACAAAAGTTTGTATTTAGAGAAAAGGACTCCTTTCCAAAACAATATTTTTTGGGCCCCTAGATAAGGTTTGTGATGGAAACAAATTTTGAACCTTAAATTTGCTTTCTATGCAATTACGTACTTGAGAAACATTTTTAACATTTCTGTCTACTAACCTTAAAAATCATTACGTGTCTCTTCCTTGAAGAAAGAATATAATGTATTAATGGTCCATTTTCGAGAGGAGTCTTTTCTCCAAAATCAAAATACTCGAGGCTATTTTTAAAAAAATTACTCAAATCAAGAGAGCACTGACTTTACTCTTCGCTCTAGGAGAACAACTTACTTAGGTAGCTAGCTTAGCGTACGCAGCGGTCAATCGATGTCCTACATTGAGGCTCTACCCCACATAACTCACTCTCTACTGGGGACAGTTTGGTGGAGCTAGCTTACTCGTTAACCATGAAAGGTTAGCAAGTGATCACGTCCCACTAGACCATATAGTCACTCAAAGTTTTGAGCACGACCCCCTATATGTACTAGTTCCAATGACTACCCCCGTGATCTTTGCCCTCCCATAGGACAGATCTGCCAGGCAAGGTAATCCAACAAAAGTATCAAGTCACACAATCCTTAACCGGCCCCATGTCTAGCTCGACAATACTCATAACGGAGTGAAAAAGGGAAGCGGATGCTTCGCAGACACTATACTTGCTACTATCGACCTACCTTTATCTTCTAGAGTTGTGGTGGTCCTCTAGGTTCGTAGGTAGCTTGATGACTCTGACTTGGACTTCTGTCTCTAAGTTTCTCTATTTGGACTCCTTAAATCTAGTTCGGTCGAGAGCATTAGCAATTGGACTCGCTAGTCTTCTCTCACGTTTTCTAAGGTTCTCTGACAACTGGAGGCATTTCATCCTAGATCATAAACTAAACAAACTAACTCTAACGTTCTAATCTTACCCGTTTCTACTATTTGCACTCTATAGGGAGATCACAAATTTAATCACCTGGAATTTATGTAAATTGAATCGTGCATATAAACACACATGCTCCTTTTTTAGCATAAAATTTTACATCCTCCTTTTTGACATAATATTGGGTATTGGAATGTGGATCTTGGACATTGAGTAGATGTGGGGTTGCAGAAGTTGTGGATATTGGATATTTGGTATTTTGGTATTGGGCTTGCTCACCTTTGTGGTGGCTTGCCTGGATATGTGTTGGCTTTGAGTATTTGGGATTTTCAAGGGTGCACCCAACACAACAACAGTGGGGTTTTCTAGTATACCCTCCAATGTTGTTTTTGTCAATTTTATATCAATTACAGGTCCCTAAATAATACATTGTGGCCCATATTCTACCAATTTCCAACCAACAAATGTGTTTCACCCTATCAGCTCTACCAATTTCCAACCAACAAATGTGTTTCACCCTATCAGCTCTACCAATTTCCAACCAACAAATGTGTTTCACCCTATCAGCTCTAATGTTAAATTAAATAGGGCAATGCAACCGAACCTGGTCAAAGGATATTGGATTCTATGCTATTTTTGTTATTTGTCCATTTGTTGAGGCATTCAAAATAGTTTTTACATTATGATGGTAATAGATCCAACTGAGCTATCGTTCCCTAAGAATATATGTATAACTTGATTTTGTGAGTGTTTTGTGAAGGGGACCAACCCCACACTGATTTCTATTATTTCCATATCCGTAGCAGTAAATTAGTTTGAACTAAAAAGCCTATTCTATAGCCTCTAGTAAGCTTCTGATTCTGTCAATGCTCCATATTCTTTCCATAATTGCCACTTCCCAATTCCCCCGCCTCTCTCTGCTTCCATTAATCAGCTAACAGATTGTGTTTAAATTTGTTAACAAAACCATACCTAATATTTTTCCTTTCATTTTCTTTCTCCTATTTCTTTATTTGGATCGAGTGTGTGCGTTGAGACATCGAAGAGTGCAAAGCATTGAAAAGAGAAAGGAAAAGGAGAGTAAGCTATGAACATTCCTTTTATGATTTTGTGTACTGATGTGGGAGAAAGAAAGATATAGTTAGATGTCTCTAGGATCAACAAATATCCCTGCTGATGAAGGTGGAGATTTGATCCAATTACACTCATCCCCTTCCAAATCTCTCAGCTTCTTGATGCACCATAAGTCTTCATTCCATGAAAATCTTCTCCAATGGGGTATGGCGGCTCTCACAGGATCCTGTTGGCCTACCTCTGCTACCACCGCCCCACATCCCACATCATCCTTAGCCATGTTATGCACGAATCTACATAGAAACTTCATCAGCCGTGGCGCTTCACTTCCTCTCATGGATAGTCCATACAAGAAATACACACCAAATTGACTGAACACGTCTGGAAATGAAGGTAATCTAAGCCATGGTAGCCATGAATCCAACACTCTACTCCCCATGCAACATGCATAAGTTAGCTTAGACACTCCCTTAACCTGCAACTTGAAAACTTCTTTAGTGTTCCACACACTCAACACTGCAAAGCTCTGAGGAAGAATCCCAGTTTCAGGGTTCCAATTAGGAAGCAGCTTCTTAGGAACTGCCATGAAAGTGCCCAAGCTAAGCTTGTTGGACAAAATGGCGTCAATGTCCATGGGGAAGAGCTCCGCATTTGCAAAGAGTTGGCGATAAATTTTAACTCCAACGTGCGGGGGAATGCGCACAATGGCAACCCCTGAGCTTATTGGCTTGTAGTGAGCATGGACAGGCTGAACCAACACTGTGGGGGATCTGAATTTTGTGTATGAAAACTTGTGTGTAAACATGTTGATGCAGGGCTGGTTAGCGCATTCTGTTGCTATATATGCATAGTCTGCACCCTTTTGCTTGCACCATTTCTCTAGATGTTCAACTAGTTTTGTGCCAACTCCTAGCCTCCTGCATTGCATAACATAGCATAACGTTTAACAATATCATACCATTGTAGAGATTTGTGATTCCAAATAGTAAGAAACATCGACAAACCTGTGAGTAGTAGAGACCCTTAAGCCCAAAATATAAGCGAGGTTCAGGGGATGATGAGAATGGCCTGTTGTGACATGTTTGATACATCCTCTTATAACACCAACGATATCTCTTGCTTCTCCATACTCTGCAACCTGTGAGACAATTCCCAAAAAAGCTTCCTATTTAAAAGGTACCACTTAAAATACACATACAAATAAATGAGCATTTACCAGCATGAGGTGCAAAGGGAAGTGGCGAATGCGGCAAATAGGATCACCCAGAAGATCGGTGAAAATAGAAGCCTTCCCTTTCTGTCCGACATCACACTGCCTCTCCAGCTTCTCCACCGCCACCTTATCACTCTCTTCACAGTATGCTCTCACTACAATCAAATTATTACTATTTTGCTCTGTAATGATTTGTAGCCTATATTCATCAGCTATCTTCTGCACCATAGCTTTGTTTGACAGAGGAGGAAAGCTCTAGTTTTAGGGGATTGTGCTTGGAGCTTCAACCCCACCATTTCCCTTATTTATACACCATTTTAGAAACTTTAATTAAGTGGGTCTCACCTTAATCCACGTTTTAAGATGGATTGAATTCATTAATCATGTTCTCCTAATGACTATGAATCATTTAATTATTTCTTCAATTATTGTTTCATTACCTCCTTTATATTCAACAAGAATATAAGGTTATAAAACAGAGAGATACTTCGAAAAGCCCCTCGCATTTATATATTTTAACCCCACTTGGTGGCTATGATGAGACCTTCATGATGCCCATGGTGATGCCAATTATGATCCGCTCAATCTCGTCCAGGTGCTGTTTCATTCGGCAATCGTGTCGAAGGAATGAATCATGGGTCTCCACAGTGAATGTGTATTATGATCAATCTCTTAATTGGCCGATGTGGGACTCCCTCTCAACTAAAACAACTAGATTTATGGCGTTGAGATAAGTTCGTGGAAATTAAGGCGGTGCATAGGATGACGAGTTGTGAAAAACATTTCTTTTTAGGGGAAAAGAGAATTTGATTTGAAATTTTGGTGGATTCGGGTCTGTGTCACCAACTTTGTTTCACAGACATGTCTTCAAAGACAGAGAAACAAAACATGGTTAATATAAGAAACCTGAAAGCAAAATTTGGAGAAGGGGATGTTCAGATAAATGTGAATATATTGGCATTATCTAAACTTCTAACACACAAAACAAATGTTTGTTGTGAAGTCAAATCAAATCAACCCAAGAATACGTTAGAATATGAATAAAGTTTCACATCAATTATGGGTCACCAATAGTCGATTTGTCCACTTTTTTTTTACGTAAAGCTATTGACAAGTCCACAGCCACTACTAGTAGATGTTGTCCACTTTGACTCGTTACATATCATCTCACGTTTTTAAAACTCATCTACTAGGGAGATGTTTTTACACTCTTGTAAGGAATATTTCGTTCCGTTCTCTCGTAACAACTCTTGCTTAATTTTGTTTTATGAGTGATTTCTAGCCATATCTATTATAACCTTCTCTTGCATAATGGATACTGAGAATTCTTTGATTAAAAAAACTATCTTACTAGATCACTCTTTGATAGAGCGGGAATTCTTTAATATATGTTAAAGGTACTAATTTGATTAAATATATATATATTCTCTCACGAAATTCTCTTTGGCTTTATTAATTTAACGGGAAAAAGAATGAATGCAATGAGAATGAGAATTTCAATCTACATTAAGGATTTGATAGCTACCTGCGTTCCATTCTTTACCTAATCAACCCTAATCTCGAGAGGTATTTAAATGGATAAATATGCCGAGCCACTAGTGAGAATTCTCCTAGCTTAGGCTAGGGCTTTAATTTTTTTTTTTTTTTTTTTTTTTCTTTTTCTTTGGAAAAGTTAGCCACCTAGCTAGGGTTGATATGGTTGATTAAAGAACATAAAATAAATATAATGAATCAAAAGTAGAGCCGTCACCAACATTATAGACTTATATTATTTTAATCTCAAAAAGAACTGAATTGGTTGTATCTGTATATGAATATCTCCCACCTTTAATTTTAAATATTTCATATACATTATTCTCTTGCATAAAGTTTTAAAAAATTAAATTTAATTAATTAGATTTATATATTCTTGTTCACACACCACTTTTGGCACATATATTATATTTCATCTTAGAATGTTCGATATATCTTTCCTAATTTTCAATATTTAAAAATAAATACACATTCTGATTGGATATCCATGAAAAAACAAAATTAATTAAAGAGGGGTGACATCATATACTAATCACCTTATTATTTTTTTTATTTTTTATTTTTCTTTCCTTTTAAATAATTTAATTCTACGGGATATTATTCTTTGGCTTACGTCTTTTTCTTTAAGATGACATGTTAAATATTCGACTACAAAGATTTATATATTTTACAAACAATAATGTTGACTAGCTATGGTATATATTCTTCTTTTAAGGTTCGAGATAGCTCTACTTTCATAACTGTTTTTTAAAATTTTGATATGAAAGGATTTGTACGAAGTTAAAGAATCTTATCAATTTGGGTTGAGGAATAATTTTATTTGTTTTGAAAAGTTTTAAAGGATCTTGTCTAGAAAATTTCGGGATAATTCTACTTTTAGAAATGTGCCTGAGAACTTTGATGTGTGATGATTTGTATATATATATATATATATTTTAAAAAAAAAGGTGGATAAGTATGAAAACATTTTAGGAAGTATGGAAAATAGAATGAAACCTAAACAAAAAAAAATAGTATAATTTTAGGATGATAATGGTAATTACAAATGAAGTAAATAATAATATGTATAAAATAGGTCAAAGTGAATTGTTGAGGGTGAAGGAGTGGATTTACCTGTTGAGTGCTTACGCTTTCATGTCTACAACTCAGTTCTTCCGATTGTTACAGAGATAAACTTAATGCAGAATATGAACTAAACCGATCACAGGAATACCAGTTACAGTACCTATTATCCAATCGGAATCCTTCCAGTAATCTCGGCCAGTAAATGAATGATTATTTAAAGTATATAATTGGTAGGCCATTAATTGTTTTTGGCGTAAACTTTATATTTGTAGCATAGAGAAATTTAATTTGAACTCCAAATAATTAGATCCACGGCTAAAGTAGTGGTGGATTCAATATTAAAACATAGTCCTTAGGCCCATGTACCCTCCATCCATAATTACAAATTTAGAAATTCAATTCTGCCTCTCTCTCTTCTTAAAAAATTCAATTCACTCCTGACCTACTTAAATTAAGATCGGATAGCTCCACCCTCTCTAATACATAAAGATTCTAATCAACCATCCTGTACACATATGATTAGTTTTCAAAAATCATCAATCAATATCAAGCGGTTAAAATCAAAATTCTGGTCCCCTTTCGAAACAAAAAATAAAAATATAGGCTCACCCGTACGCTGACCTTGGTGGCTAATACCCAATCCCACACTGTCTAATTACCACAAAATCAATATATCACATGCAATCAAATCATGTTAAACATAGGTCTTACAATAATTTAACAATACATGATGTATAACCAATCATATATCAATCACATGTATACCTATTTAACAGATTTAAAAACCAAAAGTATTTTGCTCCAAACCTCTTTTGAATGGGTTCATTCATAACTTAGAATAATTGGAACTTCATAATTTGTGTTGTCCAACCTCATTCAACTCATAGGAGATTAGTCCATTTTCTTATACACGACCACAAGAAGTGTCATGACATTCCTTGTTTGATAGCATTTATTACAGGAGAACTTCAAGAGATGCAAATGCATGTCCTAACTATCTGCAAAATCTAACATACAAGCACGTAACATGTCTTCTTGAATTTGGTTCATGTAGTCAATCTTACCATCTCATTGAGTGTTCGAATTCCAACTACATACTTAATAGTCATAAGAAATAATAAATTATAATGGGAATTAATAAATTATAGTGGGAATTGTAGCAATGAGGACATAATCAACTTTGGATGCCAAAAGTTAATGGCAGCACATTCCACATTCGAGATAGACATCAAGCTTACAATCAACTTGGCTACCCTTATTCTTTCTTATCATTTATTGCTAAAATATATATATATATATATATATATATTATAAAATAATACTTTTTTTTCTTTTAATTCCCATTATAAACTTAAAAGGGACATCACTTTTTTTCCTTCTTCTTTTCCATATCTACCTCTTGGAATATTCACAATTAAATATAAGTAGATATTAATAAAATAAATTATATCATAATTCATTAATTTCATTTACTCTAATATATAAACGACTAAATTTGGATTTTATTAAGTGAGAAAGTAATATAGAATATTGAGTGTTTGGATTAAAAAAAGTATATATATATATATTTTGTAGCACATTAAAGTCATTAATCTAAATAGAAAATTCCTAAATTAATCCCCGTTTTAATTATATCTTTTAATCCAATATTTAAATAAAAATATGTCCAAGTTTGATTTAATTTTTGTTTTAAAAAAATAGCACCATAAATGTGTGGAGGAGCATGTGTCAAGTAATTAAAGCCTCCTTAAAGTTTGTAAATCATAATTAATAGAAAAGGCGATGCTTTGGAGATTTTTATTCATTTTTTTTATATTAAATAAATGTTTAAAAAATGTTGAAAGTCGTTTTATTTTGTCAACTGCCGAAAGCTACAGCTGGGTTCCCCACCGCTGAGTCTTAGTTATTTATTTATTTATTTATTTATTTTTGGTTACATAAATAATTATCTAAACATTTTGTGAAGTGTGATGGTTTAATGATCATGTGGCACTAAGTTGATATCCAAATCTTGGTTTTAAATTCATAATCTTTTTTAATGGATACATCTAATTGTGGCCCAACGCACTCTTTATGGGCCATAACCCAATTATGGCCCAATAACTTTAAACCCGACTCCCACCACTTGGGCCCATGGCCCGTACCAGTCAAAGGGGCTACTCTGCATCTTCTTCTTCCTGGGATCATTTTCCCGAGAAAGTGGAGAGAATATTCGGCGAGAAAACTATGAGAATGGGTATTTCGACAAAAATTGGAAATGGCTACCGATTCATGGCGTTCTGCAAGTTGCTTCACCTCCTCTCCATCTTCCACGTCTCCTACTTCTCAAGTTGCTTCTGGCCTCTCATCACCTTCCGAAAGTTCTTGAACTTCAGGTATCTCCTTCTCTCCCTCTCTCTCTGATGTGCTAGTCTGCTTCGAATGTAGCAATTTATTGGTGCATTTTGCTTGCTAAGCCATATCACAGTGTTCTACGCTGTTAAATCTCGAGGAAGTTAAATTTGGGCGTTTTGTAATTTACAACTATGTTTGTGTACCTGTGCGTGCGTATTTTTAGAATGAATTTAATGATTAAAGTTCCCTTAATAGCTTAAACTTATTGGATTGGGAGATATTTGCAGTGTGGAGATAATTGTTAGTTTGGGATGGCTTTTGAGCAGTTTAACGAAAGTAAAATGCATTTGAAGTGAAAGTTTTCTTATAGAATTTTCATGATCACTTTTGATTTTTTAGCCAAAAACAATGAAAAATTGTAGAAACTACATTTTACCCTTCCAAATTCAACCCGTTCTAATGTTGGAACCCTTGGCAATCTTTGGAGCTTTAGTTGAGTTTTCTTCTTTTTGAAAGAATGAATGGTTGCGTTGTACCAAAATGCAACTATCGGAGTGAAGCACTTGGTGGAGACCAGCCTGATCAAAAGTTTATAGAGTTCACAAAGAAAAACTATGTAATTAGGTAAACAAACAAAAGATTAAGATCTTATTTAGTTTTAGGACAGCCTCAAAGAAAGTATAAGGGTAACATTATCTGTTCTCCCAGGATCCATTTGCACCCAACCTTTCTTTTGGAACACTTTCCTGTTTCCAACACTGCCAATGAAACACAGAAAACAAGAGACTACTTTCATCAGTATGTAGGAAGCATTTCGAGCCTTTTTGCTTGTCATTCTTGGGCTCCTTACAATAGACTCTGTTCTGGACATGGGGATTCAATTTTAGAATGCACATTGAATACAAGGAAGATCCTGCAACAAGGGCAAGGCCTCAAAGTTAAATTTGTGAGAAAGTAATCTTGGAAGATCCAAACAATGAATCAATATGAGGACAGTGTGGGCTGCTTCGAGTATCCATTAGCCTGGTAATGACCCCAAGATCAAAACTCTTGAAAATTTCAATGTTATCTCGGTTTGAGCTATTATTTTGCTAATAATTTGAAGAACTACCAGGAGTAAGAGCTTTGCCACCTTTTTTCCTGAAAAGAAAAAAAAAAAAAAAAAAAAAAAAAAAGGAAAAAACTCTTGAAATTTTGGGTTCTCTTCATTATGATGCCAGCTCTTGTTCAAGTCTTCTGGAAACTTGAAATCTAGAAAATGAGTATACTTTCTTTACTTGTAATTCACTTTAACAGCTTAGTTGTTGAGATCGTTAAAAGCCAAGCAGGAACTTTATTCTTGTCAACCTTTTGAAATCCTGTGGATTGTGAATCTGAAATGAAATCCTGTGGATTCTGAAAGGGCTAAAAGGAATCCTAGTATATATTTTCAAGGCCATAACATATATACAGTTGAACGCTAGTGGATTCTTACTCATTGACAGAAAGACACGTCATGTTCTTCAATTCAAGATCTTGAAGATTTGTCTCTGACATTCAAATGTCAAAATTATTGTTAGATTTTATAACTGCACTGCTTGGTATGGTATTTAGTAGATGGGAATGAGAGAGGTATTGTTATAATTTCCCAAGATTACAGTCTGATCATTAAAAGGTAAGCCATGAGACTTTTCCTTTAAAGTTTTGGTTTGATTTTATCAAAACAAAGACAACTGAGGGAGGGGAGATCTAAGCTCAATAAATGGTTGGTTGTTCAAAGATTGTGGCTAAGATTTGGGTCTTCCTTTGGTTGGACAACTTTTTTTCTGTTGATGTTGGTTTTGTTGACTATGTTGGATGTTTGTCTCAGCCCAGTTTGGATGCTTTTGGGATGGTTCATTAGTTGTAGCTTCTTTTCACATTTTTTTAGTTTTAGTTCCATAAACAATATTATAAATTTGATCACTTTACAAAGTCTTTTCAGATTTTTTTAATTTGTTTTTTGGTAATTGATGTTAAAATTTTAAATTTTAAAATTTGGAAACTTATTTAGAACCATTTTAAAGCTATTCTAAGAAAAAAAAAAAAAAAAAAGTGGTAATTAAAGTTTAAAAATCACAATCAAGTTATTCAAAAAAAAACTTCCAAGATTCAATTAGACTTACAGTTTGTCAATTTAAGCAGGTTAAGACATCTATTATTAAACAAAAAGTATTCTTTCATCTCTTCTATTCATAATGTAATCAACTAAAAATAATTGAGAATACGTCGGCTAGCTTTAGTCTAAGATAAAACAATAGGTTCTCTTTTCAATCACACGTCACATTCAAATACATAGAAATTTACTAAAAGAAATTGACTTATAGAGGTCTCCGCCAAAGTTCAAATCTAGATTTCAAGCAAATTGTTCCATTTTAATAACTTTCAATTCAAATCTAGATTCAAGCAAATTATTCCATTTTAATAACTTTCTATTATCAGAAACTTACTAAAAGAAATTGACTTATAGAGGTCTGGGCCAAAGTTCGAATCTAGATACAAGCAAATTATTCCATTCTAATAACTTTTTATTTCCGAAAAAAATGAATTATAATATAAGAAATTGGAAAAAAAAAATTAATACAAATTGGAAAACTTATTTATTTATTTTTGAGTTGAACAAATAAGTTAGTAGATTTAAATGTGTGTTTTATTTTTAAAGATAGAAGATATAGTTTGTGAGGTTGGATCACAGAGAATACATATTCAAATTCATTGAATTGATTGAAGAATTTGGGCATTACAAATTGAAACAAGAATTTGGTGGGAGAATTTTTTGTGTTTCTTTCTTTTTCAAAAATCTCAGTACTATCTTCCCATCTCCAAAAATCGGTCAAATCTTCTCTTCTTCTGTGTGTATTTACAGATTAATCTCATGGAGAATTCGCCCCATTCTTAAACCCCAATACTCCAATCCAGATTAATTAATGTTGGAAAATCTTTCCCGATATCGCCGCCGCTAGCGCCGCCGTAAAATTGGGATCTTTTGTCAACGAAGAAGCCATCTGTTCGACGAGAAACTTTTGCACTTCCGGCGACTCAAATCTTGGGTTGGAAATCGTTTTAGCTTCTGTCGTCGGTTTGGGCGGCGCAGACAAGGATCTCGGAGCTGCCGTGAGCGGCGCCGGAGCTATGCTGACAGAACGGGCGGAAGTGGGGTCGATCTGAGATGCTTGTGGATGGTTATGTTCGCCTTCATATGTGGCCACCAGAACTGATTGATCTTCTACACTTCTTTGAACCTGCAAATTCAAATTTCATAATCAAACCATGTCCAAAATTTCAAACAAAACTCAAAGATTTTAAGTAATATTGTTAAATTTACCTTCTTCTTGACAGGGCAGGTTGGGGCAAAAGAGCATTTGAAATAAGCTCTAGGACAAGGATTATCTCTAGTGACCTTTTGGCCATATTTCCTCCATTGATATCCATCTTTAACGACCTCCAAATTCAAATCAAGAACATAGGTAAGTTCATCTCCCATTTTGAAAAGTGGGTTTGTTTTTTGGGGGTAAGAACTCACCAGATTTGAATCAGAAGCTCCAATTTTGACTTGAACTGTCGTGATTTTAGCAGATTTGTTAATGGTTTCCTGTTTTGGTTCCTTGAAAGAGTCTTCATCAGTTGAGCTACTCTCAGAACTCTCAGATTTCCTCTTCTTTGAAGAACAACAAATCTCCTTTTCTCCACTTTTGTTCATCTGTTCCATCAAATGCCCTCTCAAAGTGTTGTAATTTTCACACACAACAGACAACATTTCAGTCAATTTCTTGTTCTCTGCATTCACCCTCTTCAATTCCTCCATTAAAGCTCCAGTCTGAAATTCAAAAACAGAAACAACTCCATCATTAAAAACAACACAAACTCTCTGTTTGGGAACCCAGGATTTGAAATGAATCAAACACACCCACCTCTTCTTTCACAGAAACCTTCCTCTCAACCTCCATGTAATTCCTCTCCTTCTGCAGAAACAAAAAGAAAAACAAAACCCCTCAAGAACAGTCCGAGAGAAACAGAGAAGCAAAGGAACAGAGATTGAGGGCTCTCCACTCACCGGAGCGTCGCCGGAGAATCTGAGCGGTTGAAGGTTGAGATCTAGAGAAGTGTCAACAGAATCCAACCAAGAAGAATAAGCGGCCATGAGGGGGGAAGTTTAAAAGAAGAAAAGGTAGGATTTTGGGAAGACCCAGATGGGGTTGGGAGAGGATATATAAGAAGTGGGAGTGGGAATTTGAGAGAAGAGGTTCTGGTTTGGTGTGCGGATTTTGGCATATTTGAATGAATGAATGAATGAATGGAAGGAAGGAAGGAGGGAAGGAAGGGGAAAGAGGGCCATGTCGGTCGGATTCAAAGTCAATCAACAACTCGTGCTTCATTGTTCAATCTAATTAGTAATAAAGATAGAATGGGCCCTTTACAGGTATTTTGAGGAGAAAATCTTTATCCATCTTTCGATCTTTCTTTGAATTAGCTCACGTATCACTCCATTCCAACAATCTTCAACAAATTCTACCAAAGTCTAATAGGTTTTTAAAACCTCCTTTTATAACCATTTAATTTTTACAATTTCTACTTCGGTCATGTAATCGACTGTGAATGATTGTATTCAACTTCTTTATGGATTTGTTTGCTTTTCTAAGATTGTTTTCACATTTCTCAAGTCAAATTTTTGAAAAGTAACAAACAAGTACTCACTCTAGTTTAATAATTTTTTTAAAAACATAAATTTATAAACTATACTCTTTCCCGTAGGTTTTTATGTTTTGTTATTTTCTTTGTACTTGTATTTCCAAAGACCCAAGTCAAGTTTTAAAGTAAAAAAAGTAGTTTTTTTTTTTTTTTTTTTTAAAAATTTGAAAAGTGTGGTAAGAAAATTGGAAAGAAACAAAAGAATTTCAAATTTTAATTTCGCCCTTTATCATGACTTGGACTCGTTGCATACTTTGATCGGCTACAGCCCAAATAGCATTTCTTACTGCGGTTTGAGCAAATGGTGTCCTTCTTCTTGGACTTTTGAATCCACAAGCACCAGAGGATCAAAAAAATTACCCAACCCTGTACATCTATAACCATCACAATTGTATTGTTGAAACTTGCTTGAAAATGTTTTTTTTTTTTTTTTGTAAATAAAATAATTAGAGATGTTTTTCTCTGAATTTAACTTCAATATAAAGAGATTTTTGTTACATATTTGCGATAAAGTTAGAAATTACGATGAAATTGAGTCGTCGGTCAAGTAGGATGCCTTCGATTTCATATATTTTAAAGGTTGACATTTGTTTTTTGTTTTTTTTTTCCAAATCATTTGAAGTTGACTAATAATATGGTCAATGTTACAATGGGTTCAAACAACTAAATTTTTAAGTATTTTTTTAAAATTGACATACAAAAAGATCCAATTTTAGTTTTTAAAATCACTCTTAATCAATTTTACTTTTGTTGTATTTGCTTTTGTGTGCTTTTTATGTCTAGAAAATTGACCATAAATATATAGTTTTTTAAAAAATATATTTTGGATAATTAGTTGCTGGTATTTTGATCTTTGTAAGGATGAAATTAAGTCCCACTACCATTTATTCTTGAATTACTCTTTTTATCATACTAGAATTTACTCTAATAAGATTGTCAATATCATAGAATCACTCGAGAAAACATAAACTTAAACGGAATTTGTATATTAGTACAAACAATCAATTGAGATAACAAATCTAGAAAGTGGGTTAATATTTTATTATCTTAAATAAATATTTTAAAGAAAAAAAAAACAAAACTTTAATATTACTTAATTAACTAATAATATATATATATATATATATATATATATATATATATATATATATATATATATATGGTTTACCGCATGGAAAAGGATTAGAATAATAATTGGAGAAAGAAAAAAAAAATTGAGAAAAATAAAAAAAAAGAAATTAAGGAGAGGTCTGTTGACCAGATACTCCGTTCCCAGCTGTTGTCTGGTCTGGTGGTGGAGCCTTTATCCTCTTTCTCACGTTTTACAAACATTTTCCACGCCTCATTATTTTATCCATTTTTTTAATTCTACAAAAAAACAAAACAAAATTCGCCAATTAAAAATTCTTTTCCTAAAAATAAAATCCATATATTTTTCTTTATAAAAATACACATCTCCACACGGCTTTAGGGCACAAGGTATCGCCACCTCACCATATACTTTTATTTTATTTTATTTTGACATCCACATCTGCAATCGCATTTAACACGAGACTTAAACATAAATATTGTTAATTTGGATATAGATAAATCAAAACAATAATTTTATTACCATGTTTTAATGGAAGAAAACCATATAATTGTAATTAAAAAAAATTAAAAGAGAAAGAGAGGGAGAGAAAACCATATAATTTTTTTTTTTTTTTTTGTAATTTTGAAAAAAACTGAAGTAATTTCATTTAAAATAAGTTTTTTAAATGCTTATTTGTCCTCTATAAATCTCTTTCCTTTCTTAAATTTGTTTTTTAAGAAACAAAATTGACTTTTATTAATATTCAAATTATTTTATTAAATACATCTTAATTAAGTATTTAATACTAATAATCACCGCAAACAAACAAAATTTTGAAAGTGAAGAGAGAAGAGAGGGTAGGCGAAACTACCCGTCTACCAATGTGGACTTTTTTTTAAAACTTTTTAACAATTTTTATTTTAAAACTTTTTTAAAAGATTAAATAAAATATTATAAAACATAAAAAAATATTTTACTCATTTCTTTCGTATGTTATTTGAAAAAAAAAAATTAGATTCATGGAGACTGATAGAGCTTGAACTCATAACTTTTACCTAGATGAGACGATACTCTACGAACTTAAAAAATTAGATTCATGGAGACTGATAATCACTAATGAAATCTCACCTTTACAAGCTTTAGTTATTGAATATGATTGTAGGAAGTTAATGAGAGACTTTAAAAAAATGGAATAAGTGTTAAAGGACGATAATAGCCCTAAGGTGGTGTGAGTGGAAAATGGCGAGGTTGATACGGTAAGAAGGAAAGGGAGGACTTGACTTTGACTCACAAGCCCTAATTTTCCATTTCCATCACCGTCAAAATTATTTATTTATTTATTTATTATACTATTCTAACACTTTAAAGCATCTACCCACTTGATTTTGATTACCACTTTTTTCCATCCTTGAAATTAATTATTAATAAATATCACTTTATTTTATTTATCAAATATATTTTAAACTTAAATTTTTTTTAAATTTACATACAGTAATATTTTATTCAACGCTCTACTAAATATAAAATTAAAAATTTAGAGTCTCGTGACAAAATTGGTATGAATTTTTTTTTATTACAAAAAGAACATGGGTTTGTTAGATTAGGAAAGTGGAAAATGTAGAAACGCGGGAAGAACTTCTCCAAAGACTGAAAAATTAGAGAAATTGACCAAATGCAATTAATCGGTGACGCCCACAATTTTTACTTTGAGAAGTAAGTCCATTGAACCCTTTCTCACTTTTTTTTTTCTTTGCATTATTTCTTTAATTACAAAAAAATAAAAAGAGTTGAAATGGGATGAAAATCATAAAGCTCATAAACTATTTATGCATCTTAGAAATAATAATAATAAGAGAAATGTATACGTGGAATGATGCGATTGGGTGGAAATGGAAGGGAAGTGAAACACGTGGGATTGAGTTGAGGGGACCCAGGAGACTTATAATTTAAAATAATCGATTTACCAGTCAAAACAAAGCACCACGTAATGATGTCATGCATGAGATAATAATTATTATTTTAAAAAATAATTAAAAAAAAGTCTTCCACGTTTGGAATCACAACATTCATCCATATCCATACGCATTATATTACGTGTTCACCCAACTGGACTGTTTCGATGCCACGTCACTTGCTTAATAATTCTTTCCACTTCCTTTCCTTTCTTTCCTTTTCTTTTAATAAAAATGAAAAAAAGAAAAAAAGAAAAAAAAAAAACTTTTAACTCCAAACTTCAATTTTATTATTTAAACTTTATATTTTGATAAAAAGAAATTCAATCTCACCACTTTGACTTCAAATTAGAAAGGTTTCTAAAGCATGTGATTGCTATATAATATATAACTATTTCTAAATAAATTTGCTCATTAGAGTATTTTCAATTTTAGGATAGATATTTTTTTTTTAATTTCTCGTCTCCTATAATTATGTTGTTATTTCTATTAACGATTTCAAGGTATTATTCTATCAATTTTATCAAGTTTTGGTAAAGAAAAAAAAAATCAATAGAGTATCTTCGTTATTGACTTAGATTGCAATATTAGTTTGATGTTATTTTTTATTTTTTATTGGTCTCGAACTCAATTTGTCTAACACAATGGATGAAGGGCTTCCGAAATCATCAATGTCGAAATCTTTGTCTCATTATCTCTAGTATTGGTGTCATCTTCAACTTTCAAAGACCATCAATGGGTCGATAACGTTTATTATGACTTGTTCTTTGTTTATTTTTCTTTCGAGCGGGTGGGTGTTTCTCCTCCATCTCCGACATCCCCTTAAATCTTCTTCTTCAACTCTCAAATGGCTTGTGACTTTTGACTCATCCCTAAACTCTCTCTCTCTATATATATATTCCTTTATTACTTTTAACCACGGGATATTATCGTAATATTTTAACTCAACTCAATTTTGTCACCTGCCAATGTTTTGCGAAAGTTTTAAACATCATTTTTTTGAATCTTCTTCACACTTTTTGTTACTACTAATCGTACCAAAGGCCAGAGAAACCTAAGAGTTCATTAATTTTTTTTTTTTATGATGGTCTATCTTAATTTGAAATGGCTTTTATTTTTTTATTAGAAAAAAAAAAGAGTAATAAATAAGTACCAACGTACAAACTTAATTAAGGGTGCAATTAAAATCCATTAAAAGTAAGAGTTAAAATTGAAATGATTTACCAACGGTTAAAATAGGCGGAAGTCAAATTAGAATTAATTATTTAGAAAAATCAAAGTACAGTAGAAGAACTTAAATTTGGTAACTGGTCAACGTGTTAGAGTGCTTCTAGAAGAACAATTTTTCTACAAAACTATTCTAATTAACATAAATGAAGTCATCTTGACTTTGGCATTACCACCTTACCCAAAAACATTGTACAATGCATCTTGTCCTCTAGAATATTCTAGAGTACAAGGTGGATGATATTTTATATCATAGCAAAGCTAGACGTCGAAGCAGGGAATGTGTGCGTGTGATTGGAACTCTAATTCTCTCTCCTAAATTCAACGATACAAAGTTGTCAATTATATCACAAGAGCCTACGTTACAAAGATGATCTAACTTTGGATGAGTGATCCAGCCAAGTAGAAAGCTTTTTGATTGGTGGAAAACAAAGTAAAAGATTGATAACAAAGATTAATAAGAAAAAGTCAGCATCATTCTACCCTTATTGACATTTCCAAAGATGATCCAAGATTTTGACATTTTATAATAAGTGTTTTGGACCTCAAAAGATGCCTTTTATATTCCTTCAAGTCCACATAATGATGCCTTTTGTCTTAAACAAACAAACCACACATCAAAAGACATTCTAATAAATCATTCAATTCCGTACCTTATTTGGATTCCCATACATCTTTTTTAATAATAATAAAAAAAAAATCTTAAACCACATTTTATATGGTCTTTATTTGAAACGTACTTGTGGGTAGCAAATGCATTAAATACGTGTATGTTTCCACAATTGCATGATATTAAATGTAATTTCTCATAATTTTGCTTTGGACTTCTCTAAAAAAAACCTTGTACCAATACAGAGAGTATTCATTGATTATAAACTTATGATCATTTCCTAAATTAGCAGACGTGAGACTTTCATGTTAATAATAATAATAAATAAATGAATCTAAATTTAATAAATTAATTTGAAAAAAAGAAGAAAAGGTGATGCGTGGAAGTTGGAAGAATCCGACAGGGACAGGATAGAGAAAAGTCAAACGGGAAGGTGGGCGGAGGAGACCCAGGTAAGGAAAGGTAAGGTACGTAAAAGGGAATTGAATTGGAGAGGACGGCGTCGTACCGTTCAAAAATCTTGACCATGGCCTTGACCACCACCAAACAAGACAAATAAATTAAACATTTCTTTTTTTAATATTAATAAATAATTGGGTGGTGGTCCAATCAATTTGCACTTATTTCCAACTGGGTGTTGCTGGATTTTGGTTATTTAAATAATTATATTCAATTAAATTAAAAAAATAGACTATTGAGAGAGACTTTTGGATCCAAAGGGTATGGCTGCAGGCCTACCCATTCGAGTTGGATACAGCCACCTTCTCAAAACTATTATCAATAATTTAAATAATTATTTGAGTCATTTTCAAGCAGGAACAAGACCAACTCGCTTGCATAGTCTAGTTTAATTGGTCGAATTCTCCTCTTAGATAATGGAATTTGTGTATTATCTAACCTTTCAATAATTAAGTTATTTGGGTGAGAAAATAACTTAATATCAAACTGAAATACTATCGTATTACACTTTAAAAAATAAAAAATAAAAAAAAATGGTAAAATTTATTGAACTGCCAAGACACTCGAGGACTCCCATGCTCGATGTTTTAACCAGCTTCTAATTTGTTAGTTGAGCATACATATAACTGCAAATTTGAGGGAGGTGGGACACTTTTAATCAAATAATTTGTTGAAACAACCATCTTGAGAAAAACCCAATGTTCAATAATTAGCAAAAAGGTAAGCCCATTTCTAGGCCCATTGATCGGCCCACTCAATGAATGAGAGCCCAATTGGCCCATATCTTCTGATGCTTAGCCTTGGATGAGTGACCGAATTTATTTTATTTGTACATTTGGAAAAATGGAAAAATGATGGATTAATATATTTAAATATTATTTTGAATTTAATAAATGACTAAAATAGCCACTAATATTATTTTGTGCGTGACGCGTGTCCCCTCTCGGCTTGGCTCAACTTTGGCTGGAAAAATTCATATTTTGCTTGGGTTTTAGTTTTAGAAAAATTAATAAATGACTAAAATAGCATCTTACATGGTTGGCTTTAGCTGACAGACTCCTTAAACTTAAATGCTTGATTTCCTCCTTCCAAATTGTTCCAATTATCGTCGAGACATTTCGTCCTATTAGAATATTTGCTAAAAGTTTCTAATTTAATTTAATTCAAACCAAGGAAATAGCCTTATAGAGACCCTAATTGCTTAAATAAGGTCAAATTGATCTCTAACAGGGTCTATAGTATAGGGAACCGTGCCAAATTGTCTAGACCGAGCCAGATAGCTTGAATTTTAGCCGCGGAGCCACCAAGCCGCTAACAGAGTCGAGTGAGCCAAAGGAGCCGACACGCATCAAGCGTTGATAAGGGCTAGAGCGCGCGCAGTTCGCTGATCCGAGTCGGGTCGCTCTCTCGGGTACTCGCGGATCGCGCTGCGGGATTGCGTGTGTGGGTCGTTAGTGGTTTGTGTGAGTGGGGCGAGGGTGAGGTTGTTGGGTGGTGGTGGTACCGTCTGGGCTGCGATTCTTGTAGAGATTGTGTTCGGGCAGTTGTGCGTGGGCTGAGAATTGTTTTTGGGTTCCGGTTATATCCAATTTGGGTTGCCGTTGCCCAGGACCATAAACCTATAACTCCGACCCGTTGTATCCTTCTACTCCCTCTGTGTTTGCATTCATGGCCTCAATAGTAGAATCATTTACGGAATATTTCTTAATATCTTAATAACGACAAGACACCTTTATACAGTTAACAGTTGTATCGCATTAAAAATCATGAAATCTAAGTTGTATTCTTTTAGTCTCGTATTTTCTTTGGTTTTATTTTAAATTACATTGAACATTTCTTTTGTGTTATCACGACCTTTATGTTAACGTACAACTCCATGACATTGTTTTATGAATATTTTTTAAACGAATGTTTCCATATTAAGAGATTACGTCTATTTTAGTAGAAGATTAGTGTTGTTACCCTTTATGCCCGTGTCTATTTAGTCATTAAAACTTTAAATCCCTCCAATTTTTATTTTGTGTCTTATAAATTATTGAAAACAAATGTACATTTACCTATATAAATTTAAAAATTTATTAAAAGTAAAAGAAATAGATTTTATTTTTTCTTCTTTTTAATTTAGGGAGTAAATACACATTTTTCTCATCTCATTTATTTTTTATTTTTAATGTATCTTTGGTTTATTATATAAATATCTGAATTTGGCTTCAAAATATCTAATGACACATTTGTCAAATCAAACTTTTTCCTTTTTTTTGTTCTTCTTTGGGCGCTAGAAGCAAGAGTTTTTAGGAATGAGGGGATACGAGTTTCAACTTTATTTTTTAAAACAAAAACTTTATTCAAATTTAGAAGAGAAAACAATTTTTTTTTCTTCTTATCAATTTTTACCATAAATTTTTTTAATTTAAAAAGAATTGGACTCTAGACTTAAATAATTATTGCAATTTCTATCTTTGTTGAGATAAAAAAAAAAAAATAAAAATAAAAATACAGTGAAACAATTTGTGAAATTTCTCCTCTTTAGTAGAAAGCAATTCAAGGCTATAATAAAAATATACAAAAATTTCTCCTCTTGAACAGGCTTTGTAAATAATATCGAGTAAAGAGAACACAACGTTTCAAATATATGCATACAACTATTTGTGAAATTTGAAAGTCGAGTGAAAATTATTATTAAAAAAAAAAGAATCATTAATTTGTTTAATGTCTTATCCCACCTAGATAAATTATTTAGATAATTAAACTTTGGAAGTGATTGAGACTTTGAAGATCTTTATTACAAAAAAAAATGGTGTCATTTGATTCAAAAGAAGTAATAATAATAATGATAATGAAGGATTAATAATAAGACAAGCATGATTGAGATATACAAACAAAATCCAAAACATTTAATGTTCAACTTCCACAATTTGCTACACCAATTTGTCAAATTACAATTGGCGCCAAAATGATGTATTCATAAATAAACTTTTTTTTTTTAAATAAAAGTTGTCTTTACGCTTCAAATTTTAAATTTATTTGTCATATTATGTGGATTTCATTAACATTTTCCATTCTTTATTTATTCTTTTTTTTTCTCTCTCTTTCTATCTGAATTGTTGCTTGTTATTTATTTATTGGTGTTCGGTAATTATTTATTGTTTTTATTTATTGAAATTTTAAATTATTAAATTCGAAAAATGAACAAAATATGTCAATTATATTAAACTTATTAACAAATCAAGTTTCTCGTTTTCTTTGGATTTTTTCCAAAACCTAAATAAAAATAATAATAAATTTTTATACAATTTTTTTTAAATATTTCTGAAAAAAAAAAAGTTATATTCTTTCTGGTATTATTTGTTTTTGTTCATTTATGGTGAATATTGTTTTTGTGAATGATTTCTTTTTATATGAAATTGTATTCATTTAATCTATGGTTACTTATTTAGGTTTTGATATCAAATTTTTTTAATCAATATTTGTTGTATAACTTGTATACGAAATATTAAGAATATAAATAGTATAAGTTATATACTTTATATTTCATGTCATTTAATTAATATATTACAACAACCTAATTTTGAGTATGGAGATATTTTATAATTTAAAATGCATGAAAATAATGGTAAAAGAAATCAAATCTACACTTTAGTCCGATTTGATTCTGTAATGCTATATAATAGCCAATTTCATTAATAGAACGTGAGATTTCTCCCTCCATTCCTAACATGAATCTAGACTTTTCTCTCTCAATCTCAAACTTAATCTTTAACAGATTTTATTTCAAGAGATTCCCGCCTAGATTCTCTTTCAACTTTATACGGTCCTATTTAAGTCATACTTGGTAACATTTTGTATATAAAATTTTATATCGTCTTAGGAAAATTCAATAACTAAAAAGATAAAAAAAAGTTTATTCAAATTACATGCTTTATTTTTATTTTTAATAAAATAAAAGTAAGATCCAATGTTTCCCTCAACTATTATTTTTATACATTATAACATATTACCCCTTCAGAATTGGTACGTAAATAACAAATTATATTGTAAATATAAATTGCATGGTAATAATTTCAATAATATATGAGTAGGGTGTATTAATATGATTTATTAGGTATTCTTACTTTGTCCTTGTATCTGTATGGTTGAGGTATCATTTAAATTAAATTAATAAAAATACATTTAAACTTTATACCTCCTCTAAAAATATTCTTAAATTTTTAAAATTTTTAATACAACTTTAAAGTTAAAAAATATCATCTCGTTAATAGAAATTGTTAACACTTTATTTGAAAAACTATATTTAAACTTTCAAAAAAGGAAATCCCTTACACTTTTAAAATATACCTTTAAACTTTTTTAAAACTTTCCTAAGATTAAAAAATTTATAATCTCTAAGATTTGATAGATAGTTCTCTGCCATATATTGATGGTAATAAAAAATTTGAACTTTATTTTAATAAGATAAAAAGGGATTAATGTTATTTTTAAAATTTTATGAGTATTTTTTAAATATAATCCTGGACCATAGTATTTTTAACCTTTCAACAAATTTGTATGATATTAATGAAGTTCGTAAAAATTTTAAGGATATTTTTTAAATACTTAAAAAAAAAAAATAGAGAATATTTTTATTAATTCATTATTTTATTATATATATATATATATATTATTGAGATGGTTGTGTCTAATCTAAACCTGAATTATTGAGAATATTTTTTTGGGCCCACGTGTCAAACATTAATTGGAAAAGATATTCTCAATTATTCAAATAGCAAAAATGTAGATATTTGTATGTGGCGATTGTGATTTGTGTGATAGCCCACTGCTTAAGAGTCCCCCAAAACAAACAAACCAACTTAAACCGTGTTCTTCAATACTCCATTCACTCTTTCAACTATTCTTCTCCGCTTTCTTTATAATCCTCCTTTTCATTATCCCATCTCTCCCCACTTCTCGCCCACACCTCACTAACACACCCTTTTTCTCTTCATTTCCCGCCCAAAATGCTCTGTTTTCACACCCCAAATCACTCCCCCTTTCTGTTTTCCTCCAAAATCCTAAGTTTACTCTTCTGGGTCTTCTCTATTTCCCCTCTTTTCCCCTCCAATTCAAACCTCTAATTCGAATCTTTGTTGAACAGAAATTTGAGATGGCGGGTAAGGCGGCGCCGGCGAGGAATGTTCTGTTTGGAAAATACGAAATGGGTCGGCTATTGGGGAAAGGAACCTTTGCGAAGGTCTATCATGGAACAAACTTGATGACCCACGACAGTGTCGCCATTAAAGTGATCCTCAAGGACAGGGTAAAGAAAGAGGGACTTCTTGAGCAAGTCCGGCGAGAAATTTCTGTCATGGGGTTGGTTCGTCATCCCCATATAGTGGAATTGAAAGAAGTAATGGCCACGAAATCCAAGGTGTATTTTGTGATGGAATACGTTAATGGAGGCGAACTGTTTGTTAAATTGTCTCAACAAGGAAAATTGACAGAAGATGGAGGAAGAAAGTACTTTCAACAGCTTCTCTCCGCCGTGGACTTTTGCCACAGCCGTGGTGTCTCTCACCGTGATTTGAAGCCTGAAAATCTCCTTCTCGACGTGAATGGGAATTTGAAGGTATCTGATTTTGGCCTCTCCGCCCTGCCGGAGCAGCTCCGGATCGACGGATTGCTTCACACACGGTGTGGAACACCGGCGTATGTAGCGCCTGAGGTGCTCAGAAAGAGGGGATACGAGGGCGCTAAGTCGGATCTTTGGTCTTGTGGAGTGATTTTGTTTGTGTTGCTTGCTGGGTCTCTGCCATTTAAAGCTGATAATGTGATGAAGTTGTATAGGAAGATTTTCAAGGCGGAGTTTGAGTTTCCTCCTTGGTTTTCTTCAGAAGCTAAGGAAATGGTGTCAAAGCTTCTGGTTGTTGATCCTGAGAAGAGAGCTTCAATGGATGAGATAATGCAGAGTTGTTGGTTTCAAAAGGGCTTCACAAAGCCACTTTCATTCAATGACAAAGACGAACTCAACAGTGAAATCTCTGACTTGACAAATCCCAAGTTGTTGTCATCTTCTCCTCCTTTCTACAACGCCTTCGAGTTCATTTCCTCAATGTCCTCTGGTTTTGACTTGACTAGTTTGTTTGAAAGCAAGAAGAAACAAGCCTCAATTTTCACTTCAAAATGCTCTGCTTCAGCCATTATAGCCAAGCTTCAGTCTCTAGCGCAGAAGCTGAACTTCAAGGCTACTAATCAGAGGGAGTTCAAGGTGAGACTGCAGGCCAAGGAGGAGGGGAGGAAAGGGAAGCTGGCGGTGACGGTGGAGGTTTACGAGGTAGCGCCGGAGCTGGCGGTGGTCGAGTTCTCGAAGTCGGCAGGGGACACATTGGAGTACAATAAGTTTTGTGAGAAGGATGTGAGGCCTGCATTGAAGGACATCGTTTGGAGCTGGCAAGGAGAGAATGAGTGCCTATAATGGTGGATTGTGATGATTGAAGAAGAAAAAGAAGGCATTTTTGTGGATGATGTACAGAACTCTGTCTTTTTTATGTGTTTGGGAGGAGGAAATAATGTATGGTTTTGGTTTAGATTAGAAGACAGTGGGAGGTGATAGCCATATGGGTTGGAATTGGTCAACTTTGTAAATACTTTTATAGGATTTGCTACTAAACTACTTACCACTTGGAGTTTGTCTTTTATGTACCTCCCAACAGTGAGAGACGATGGATTTTAACTCGTGGTTCATTCAATTCTGCTGCTTACAAAATTCATTATCCATTTTCTTTTATCAAATGATTGGAAGATCTTTGAATCTGCCAAAGATATGTTTCCCATTCCAATATACGAATCCTTTAAAATATCTCAAAAACTCTAGTTTCATTAGCTATGTGTTTTAAAATATTATTTTAAATGAATGTTTTCACATGTAACAGTCATGTCATGCATGTAGTGACGACATTATTTTAATAGAATAATAGGTTGTTCTAATATATTAGCATGTATAAATTAAAAATTATACAAGTTTAAAACACATGTATAAATTTTAATTGGAAAACTTGTTGAGCTAATGTTACCCTTGGAAATCAAACTCTCAATAATATTTTTGGTGAGACCACCACAACTCTTTATATTTACACTACAACTCCCAGAAGGGACAGAGCTTTTATAGCGAATAGAACATTTTATGTAGATTTAGATTAATATTTAATGTACAAAAAACCACACTTTGATAATGTCTCTCTCAAAACAAATACAAACTTATCCACTCATCCAAATCTACTACTTTTTCATTTGCATTTATATCCATTCAAAACCAACCTATTCTTCTTTAGATCATTCCATTAAAAAAAAAAAAAAAAAAACATTTATTGGAGGTAACTTAATTCAATTGCATCATTTGCCACGTGTATTGGTATTTGGTTTTCGAGTTAATTTTTAATAATTTATATTAAGTTAAAAGTTTAATCTCTAAATAGATTTATATCAAAATTAAATTTAATTTTGAGCAAATGATGTGAATATATTTTTAAAATCTAGAGAGACTAATTTTTTTTAAAAAATCAATAATAAATTAACAATAAAGATTAAATTGAAAATTTATTGAGAGCAAATAAATTAAATTTGAAGATTTAAAATTATATGGACTAAGTAGGAAAACTAAAATAATTTATAACCTTTATTAAAAAATAAATTTTGATATATTTGTGGTCTTTTTTCTGGTTCAAACACCTGTTGATTAAATGATGCAGGGACCAGTTAAACGAAGACACGTGTGATTTTAGTCCTAATGGATGCTCAAAATATCTCAAATTGTGTGAACCATCGCAGTTTTGACCTGGGCCTGGCCCATACATATAATGGAATCATCATCAGATCTTTTCCGTTGGATGGGCCCTCCATAATATTGGGCCTAACCCAGTGGATGCTTATATTTCACTACAATACATCACCCTACCATACAATTATAATCGGGACGGTTCATGACCAACTCCAACTAACCCATCCAAATAATACAAGTTGGTTGAGTTAGGTTTTTGTTTCGATTTGAATTGGATTGAGTTTTATAAAAACTGAAAATTCTGTCCAATTGCTTCAACTACCTCAAAAAATAAACCCTATCTTAGTTTTGGAATTATTAAGAAAATTAAAAATAAATCACAGTTATAACCTATTTTTTATATTTGAATTTGGTTATATTTTAGTTATTAATATAACACATATTATAGATAATTAATTAATTATTTTTTAAAAAAGAGTTGAAAATTATATTTAGGTTACTTGGTTCAATAACCCAATTTTAGATTGGTTAAAAAAATTTCTCTAATCCAACTTGTGTACATCCCTATCCCTAACCAAAATAATCACTTCAATTCCTCTTGGGACAAGAAATAATAAATAATATATAAGAACAATTATAATAATAATAATAGACACTAGAACCTATCGACCAGAGAATTTTCAACCTATAAAGAATAATGATAATATTGCGACTTAAAATATATTTTTAATAGGGGGAAGATTATCTAAAATGCAGCTGTGTGACACCAATTCAATAAAAAAAAAAAAAAAAAACAGAATTTAATTAAAAATAAATTAATGGAATGAGAAGAAGATAAGAAGATCTGATGGATGGTGATAAAAGCATGAGCATCAAATCAGATGATGAGGAATTTAATATAATATAATCTACTAATACCAATAAAATTGTGGAATTTTATTTTATGTGAATAAAAGTTCAGAAATTTGTATATAATAAAATTGGGTGAATAAATTTGGATCAATCATTCAAAGTAAAGAAAAGCAAAGAATAATGATAAAAGAGTATTCAATTTGTTTTCCCCATCTTCCAGACACAGTGAATGATTGATCATCAGCCCTCCATTTGCGAATCATCGAATCAAATCAAAAAAAAAAAAAAAAAAAGAAAAAAGATCTGGGTGGGCCCCGCAGAAAGTATTAAGATTTATTTTTGCCCCAGTTCCGAACCGTCTTTCAAACGTCAACATCCGAACTTTGACTTACTTTGTCACTGCTCTGAACTGTACTTGCGAAGAAGTGGCACCCAGTTGGGGTAGCTTTTGGTGACGTGGCGACACGTGGGAGGATAGAGGAGTGCGTGATGCATACGGCCGCCACACGTTAGGAATTATGCTTATGTTTTTTCAGTGAAATTTAATAGGATAAAGGGGGTGAGAATCAGGTGTTTTCGTTTCCCATATAACAGATGATCTGAGCCGTACATTTGTGGGCCCGTGGGTTTGATGCTTACCTCCAATTGGGCGACGGAATCTCCTTCAAAAAGGACACATAAAAAGGGTTCACAAAATGGTTGGGGAAGGAAAAGAGGATCAATTTTAGACCAAGGGTTCATAAAAAGGGTTCTCACCATCGTTGTGGAATCCCACCATTTGCTTCTCTCTTTATTCACTTTGTTTTCGTATAAAGTCACATATTGGGGTGTTTTCGTAATTAACCACCTAGTAGTTGCTCATATTTTGTCACCTACTCGCATCAAATATTTAAAAATGTATATAAATTTTAAATTTTGAAAATGCGTATAAATTTAAAGAAATTCAAGTAAAATAATAGTCAAATCAATCTAGTTCGACCTTTATAGCCCTACAATTCATGTGCGCCTTTGCCTCGATTGCTCCATCATGCCTCATCTAAAAAGAAAGTTGAAGTAACATAAAAGAATATATAAAATATATTTAGTAAGCAGTTTGTTAGTAGTTCCTAGTTCGTTCTTAATTGGGAGTTCATTCCTCGACTACTTTCTTAATTTATTTGTTCTACTTAAACTCAACTTATGTTAAAGAGCAGATGTTATTAGCTTTTGGTTTTTTCGGTCCTATTTGCACCTCCAGCCTTTCAAGTTCATTTGGGTTCTTAAGGTATCTCAAATCATTGTTCTACTAGTCTCTTTCATCGTCATCATCATTCTAGACCTGTATTATAGGTCCTCGAGGTGCAACCCTAGTGTCAATTCCAACCTATAAATCATTGTCTCACAAGGGAGGCAGCAACTCTCAACTATCAAGTTCTCATTTACCTATGTGGACTCCACTCTCATTCGAACAAGATCTTGATTAGATGGTAGTTGGAGACTCCCTACCTGCACCCATAAGTCATTCATTTCATGAGCATACCTTAGTCATATAATTTCCCAAACATATCCTAAGTATATCGTTTCATGAACATATCTTAGTCATATTGTTACATTACGTTTATCGCAACCTTCTCGTATTCTATTTCAAACATTTCATTGAATACATCATACCGTAAGTGTTATCATACCATTCACATAACATAACATATACATATACATATCATATCATAGTCATATCAATTCATAAATAATTCACACATATCAAATATATGACATCTGTAGAACCACGGGACACGTGTCAATACACAACATCAAATATAACTATGCTAATAGTAAGATCGCTTGCTTGATTAGCTTAGACTAGTGTCACCAATTTATCCTCAATGAAAATTTGATTTTATCATTTGTATCCAAGTCAACCTATATGAACTTATGACATTAATTTCAAGTTCAATTTTTTAAATTTTATAATAGCCCATGTGTTAGACTTGTGTGACCATTAGAAACTCCTCATGCAAAGTCGAAATGTTATAGAAACTAATATCATTTAATTCTATTATTACTCCTTCATTTTATTATTCCTTCATTTTATTATTACTATGTTATAGAAAGAATTTGACGAACATTCTTGGATTATCATATTTATTCTCTATTATCATTTAATCTTTTCACTGACTCTAATATTTACTCTATTTTATCTTTTAAATATGTTTACGGTTCGTTTTTCATATGTATTTATTCTGTTTTATCTTTTAATTCTATTAATGAAATCTTTCATTTTCTTCCTCTCTTTTATTTTTTTAATTCTGTTCACTCCATCTTCCCTCCTCTCTTTTATCTATTAGTTAGGTTCATTAAATCTTCCTCCTTTTTTTCACTGCGTTTACTTTATTCTTTTATTTTCTAATTATGTTCGCTAAATCGGGCCCTTTTCTTCCTTACTTTTATTTATTTATTTTTTTTGTTGTAATAAATATTCTTGACCAATTTTTAATAAGTTCTTTGGCTGTTATGATGTAGTTTACTGAACTTATAATAAATTATTGACCTTTTAATTTCTAACTTAAACCTAAATAATTACAACAATACTTAGGTAAGATTTGATATAATTTTCTAAACAATAGAATTAGGAGACACATATCTTTCAGGTAAATTTGAGTAATTGTAAATGAAATTTAAGTAAGTGTAAATGCCATTTGGGTGAGAAATTATAGGAAACATGTTATAGAAATTTAAGTAAGTGTAAATGCCATTTGTTTTCGCTTTAAATTAACTTACGCTTTTAGTATGCATAGAAGTATATTATAGGAAACATGTTATAGAAATTTTTAGGGTGAGCTTTTCTGATGGCAACAACTTTAAAATCCGAGCTCCACTTCTCTTGAATCCTCATCTTCTTCCCTTGATTTGACCCATATTTGCCACTCTTCGCAGTATTGACGCCCTCCACTACAACCGATGACATGCTTCTTGTCCAAATTGCACTCTTGTGAAAACAAGACAACGATGTGCGACATTTGTTTTAATCTAGCAAACAAGTCACCCTAAAAAATTTGGACATCACATACAACGTCAGAGTATGTTCGGGACTCGAGTCAGTGTGTGAGAAATGTTTTAGAAAACTTGACCGAGGAAATACATTTGAAAATGAGTTGAAAGAATTGAAGAAAACAATGTTATATGGCTATCACTTAAATAACATATAACTTGGGTAAAAAAAATTGACCAGTAGTCACATCCTCTATAGTATATTTGGGGGCATTTTAGTTTAAGTCTAGATATGATTTTAGTGAATGGTCATACACGCTCGTATAGACACAAAATGAAATAGTAAAAATCTATCTAAGATAGAAACATATAAATTAGAATGAACATACAGTCATGGACAACTCGGACAAACATAATTGGGACATCCGACATGTGACTACAAACAACATGCCTTGGACAAGTGTGATGATAGTGACCAAAAAAAAAAAATGTAACATTCAAATGGTTAAAAAGTAATAAACGCACATAAATTAAAAAATGAATTTAATGCATACTTATCTAAAAGTAGAGTAAATTTTGAGGGGCGAGAAGCTGCTGAGAAGAGAGCTCGACAGAAAAAGGGAGGAGAGAGACATGAAGGTAGGGAGGCTATTTAAGGGAGAGAGAACTCTGAGAGAGTGAGCAAAGCGGGAGCTCTGGCCACTACCTTATCGAACACACCATCATCCACGCCATATCATATTCTCGATTAAGGTTTCTTCTTCAATTTTATTTTCTTTTCGGATCACTTGCCCCAATTCTCTGTTTTGCTTCTTCGAAAAAATCGCAAAAAATATTTAGCCAACTGAGATCTGTTGCGCCCCCTTTCCCCTTTCTTTGTTTACCCAAAATGCGATCAATCCCAGTTCTTCTGTTAGATTTTCTCCACCTGATTATATTTCGAGTTTTTTACCTATTCAGCTATGGAACAACGAAACAGGGGATCAGTTTTTTGTTCTGGATATCCTCAATCTGAGTTCGCTCTTACTCTATTTTCCTTCAATTTCTGGTTTAACTTGATTTCTGATGGAGATAGCGAGTGGATGTGTTTGTTTGTTTACTCCGAGCATTCTTTTTAGCTAACTTCAGATTTCATTTCGTTTCAAGAAATGGCGGCTGGAGGGTCTAGTTCTGGGCAGCCACAATTCATTGCGAGGGCTGGAAATGAGAGTTTTTCACACGCACCATTGATCGAGAATCCGGAAACTGATCAGATTGTTGTTCCTGATGTGAGCCTTAATCTTTGTTGTTCTGATGATGTTGGATAATTAGTCATTTAATTGTACTTTGAATGAGACATTGCTAGAGTTTAACAACTTGTAAGCTATGAAGTAATGGGCATAGACAAAAGTGCTGAAGGAATTTTATTGATTGAGAGCTACTGTTGCGTGTTATGTGCAGAAGAAAAGCTGGAAGAACCTTTTTGCATATATGGGCCCGGGATTTCTTGTATCCATTGCATATATTGATCCTGGGAATTGTAAGATTTGAAGTTTCTCTCATTTGTGGTTTTTTCTTTTATTCCATTATGAACGGATTCTGAAGATTTTATATGGTTATTCTCAGTTGAAACTGACCTTCAATCTGGAGCTCAGTACAAGTATGAGGTACGCAAGTGCTCGTATCTCGTTTCGATATAGTTCCCTTACTTTTAACAACTAAAAACACATCATTTGGTGGTAACATATTTTAATCTCTTGTTCCCACACCCTTTTCTATGGATGGATTCGTTTAATGAACTAAGCATGCTGCTATGAAGAGCTGTGATGATCCATTCACCACAGGCTTCTTCATTAATTAAAATTATGTGCTATAGATTATATAAACATAGCGTTTTTGTCCATGTTTTCAGTTATGTAATGTACTGAGCGTTCTGAATTGGCTCCAATTCAACAGAAAGTTCTACCGTGTCATTCGAATTGCACTTGCTCGTTATATTCCTCGTGGACCTGACACCTAATATTGTTTCTCTTGGTATAGTTGCTTTGGATCATATTAGTGGCTTCCTGTGCTGCCCTCATTATTCAATCCTTAGCAGCAAATCTAGGGGTTGTCACAGGTAAATGACTACTGCTTAACTTTTTCTTCTAGTCGAAATAGTTTCTAGCGTTTTTAGACATCTTTTCGTTCTTGTTTTTTTGGTACGTGTAGGGAAACATTTAGCAGAGCACTGTAAAGCTGAGTACCCCAAGGTGCAAAATTTCATCCTATGGGTTCTTGCTGAGATTGCAATTGTTGCATGTGACATTCCTGAAGGTAAAGTATAGAAATCCTATTCGTTAGTAATCAAATAGTTGAGTGAAAAATAGTCTTGGTCATAGAAGAAATGAGAACAACTGTTGCATGGTTAGGCTTTTTCATTTGTACTCATGTTGGATGGTTTATTTAAAATGAATTTTCTGAGATTTGTACAAAAGCTTATTAAAGCTAGTATTGTTAGCATCAGTAGGTGGAGGAGAAGGGGAATATCATAACTACTCAGCATATGCTGTTAAACGCCGATTACACGTCCATTGACCAACTGTGATGTTTGGCATTGATACGATCAAGTGTACAAGCCAAACCGTAAAGCATATCTTGAGTTGGGTTAAATTATAGTTTTAGTCCATTTGTATCTATTTGGTCTCGAACTTTCAAACTTACAACTTTAGTCCCTAAATTTTAAAATTTAAGATATTCCATTATTAGAATTCTTGTTTGTTGTTGAAGTTATTCTTATGTCTCATCCTTTATGCTTCCAGTTATAGGAACCGCTTTTGCATTGAATATGCTCTTCAGCATTCCTGTATGGTGTGGTGTTCTTCTAACAGGGCTTAGCACACTATTCCTTCTTGCACTGCAGCAATATGGGGTATTTCCAGATTTACTTTTTCCCTACATTTTGCTTATCTTGCAGCAATACAGTTTTAGAGCTGAGCTTTAAATGCTCACCATGACTGCTTTTCTATCAACCATGCAGATTAGAAAGCTTGAATTCTTGATTGCCTTTCTTGTATTGACCATTGCGGTTTGCTTCTTCCTGGAGCTGGGCTATGCAAAGCCTGATGTTGGAGAAGTTTTTTATGGATTATTTGTCCCTCAATTAAAAGGGAGTGGTGCTACTGGTCTTGCCATTTCACTTCTTGGTGCTATGGTTATGCCGTACGTTGTTTATATCCCTTAATAACATTCATAGCCTTCGTTTCAATATTCTAAGTCGAACTACCTGCTGCAGACACAATCTCTTTCTTCATTCGGCACTCGTGCTCTCTAGGAAAATACCCCGATCCGTTTCTGGCATCAAGGTGATGTTTCTTACCTCATTGCTTCACAGAAGCATGCTTCAAAGCTTTGGTTGCTGCTTCATGATTTAAGTTGCAATTCCACGTTCTATTGTACTAACAGTACACATTTTCGACACAGGAAGCTTGCCGATTTTATATGATCGAGAGTGGATTTGCTCTCATGGTGGCTTTCCTGATTAATGTATCAGTCATTTCAGTTAGTGGTGCAGTTTGCAATTCACCAGATCTAAATAAGGAGGACCAAATGAGCTGCAATGATTTGGACTTGAATAAAGCTTCATTTTTATTGAGAGTATGAGTGATCTTAGCAACTTTTTACTATATCCATATTTACCTCATGGGATTTGGTTCCTCCCTCATCAATGTTGTGCCATTTTTTTTTACAGAGGTTTTGTGTACTTTTTGCAGAATGTATTGGGTAAATGGAGTTCAAAACTTTTTGCCATTGCTTTATTGGCATCTGGACAGAGTTCTACCATAACAGGAACATATGCAGGACAGTATGTTATGCAGGTATTATACTGCTGCTCCTTTTGCCATGTTAAAGCTCTTCTTCCTTTCATTCTCTGAATTATAGCTCTCATCCATTATGTATTTGCAGGGGTTTCTCGATTTGAAACTGACGCCATGGGTCCGAAACTTTTTAACCCGATGCTTAGCAATTGTTCCTAGTTTGATTGTTGCAATCATTGGTGGGTCTTCTGGGGCTGGGAAGCTCATCATTATTGCGTCGGTAAGCGATATACTTCCTACGAATGTAATATAGCTTAAGGTTGAAGGCCAAACCATTTGGACTCCCTGCAATCTTCTTTTTTCTGCAGATGATTTTGTCATTTGAACTTCCTTTTGCTCTCGTTCCTCTTCTGAAGTTCACAAGCAGCAGGACCAAGATGGGAACACATGTCAACTCCACTGCGGTAATTTCCAATTGACCCAAGTAGCTAACTCTATAACACTTCATTTTTCTTTTCTTAGATGATTCCAGACAAAGGTCGAGTTAAAACATCTTTCAAATCCTTATAACGAAGGCCTGTTTGATAACGAGTTTGTTTTTTAAAATTGTGCTTGTTTCTCATCATTTCCTTCGAATGACTCTCATTTTTCTTAAGAAAATATTTGAGTTGTTAGCCATATTCCAAAAACTAAAAACCTATGTGTGAAAGTAGCGTTTATAAGCTCTCTCTTAAAAAAAAATAAAAAACTAAAAGCTGTAGAGATCCCACATCAGTTGGAGATGGAGAGGGTAACGAAACATTCTTTATAAGGGTGTGAAAATCTCTTTCTAGCATTGTTTTAAAAACCTTGAGGTGAACCCCAAAAGGGAAAGCCCAAAAAAGACAATATCTGCAGTGGACTTGGATTGTTACAAATTCCTATCGTTGACAAACATCATGAAGAAAATAACACCGTTCTTTATTTCTTGAAATGGGTTCTTATCTTGAACGGTTCTCATTATAGAGTTGAATTTGATGCCTTTTGAAATTTTACCTCGATTATTATACAAAAAGTAAATGGTTATTTTGATCTTAGAAAAAGGATCATAACATGTTATATCATACTAATCCTATAACGAAGGAAAGGCTAGATTATTCCGCTTGAAATACATTCTCCTTTTAGTTTTTATCTCAAAGGATGAACTGATGAATGTCATGAAGCTGATCATCATAGTTTTCTTTCTGATCACTTGATTAATTTTCGTTCGAAATGCAGATTACGGTATTGACATGGATTATTGGGTGCCTGATCATGGCTATAAACATATACTACCTCATGACCCGCTTCATCCACGTTCTCCTTCACAACGACCTCCAACTCGTAGCAGTCGTCTTCATAGGGATACTTGGATTTTCAGGGATGGCAATATATTTAGCAGGAATAGCTTATCTGGTTTTCAGAAAGACCAAGGAGAGCACTCATCTGTTGGCACTAACAACAGAAGAAAGCCAACAACTGAGCAACACACCGAGTAAGAGGTCAGGATATGGTCTCCCAAATGAAGATTTAACAAGCATGCAGTTGCCTCAAAGAGTTAGAACTACAAGTGATGATGTAAACTGACAAAATTATGGCTAAAAACTTGAGGCATAGAAGAAAGGCAGATCCCTTGGGTTTTGGTTTCATTTGTTTGGAAAAACAACACACAGATGAAACTCAGAAGCACAGCCAAATGGGTTTACAGTTCAATCAGCTTATAACCCAATTCTACCTATATATCATCATCACCTGCATTCTGCCTACCTACCTAAAACCTAACTGCTTAGAGTTTTGCAGTGTTCACTTCAGATTTTTAGGGTTTTAATTAGCTCAGAAATAATAAAGCACTTACCTTTTTTCTCCTCTTTTTTGGTCCTCTCTCTTACAAATGACACTTTATCACTATTATATTTGGGTGCTAACTTTTAATCTAACGTTATCTCGTTGTGTCAAATTAGTTCCTAGGTAAAAAATGCTCGATTTTTGTTCCATGAATTAACGAAATCGTTAGTGTGTAATAATTTAGTTTTTATAGTGATTTAATCTTGATTACTTTTTATCATGCCATAATTGACAACGTCTTATACCTACCTTATTTACCCTACCAATTTGTGAACTTTACGAGCTACGTGAATTTAAACCATTCAAACCATGCATTTTATTAGATGCTAACTTATTAAATTATTAAACCCATACACCAAATATCAACTTTATTAATCCACAATCTTGATTTTTTTTTTTTTAAAATCCATTTTATTTTATGGATGCAAAGACAAAAACCCAATAAAATCGTGAAGAAACATTTCGAGAACTATTAAATGATTCAAGAAAGGAATATTACAACCCCACCAAAATGAAGGCCACATGGTTTGCTTTCTATGATGGAAACCAGTATGGACCCATTCTATAAGGGTCAAACTCTTGTAATAGTAACTATGTAAATCTTAAATGTAACATTTGAACATTTCCTCAAAATAATAATAATAAAAATAAAAAGTATTTAGATCAATTTCCATTATGACTCAAGAAAAGTCGATAAATTTTTTTTGAAACTTCTAGGAAACTATACGTATATAAATATTTTATTCATCGTACCATATCTATTATCAAAATAATTTTTTATTTTTTAAGCTAAAAGTTGAAAATAAAATAAAATAAGTTTATGCATACAACATGTAGGCTCTTATAATTTGAAAACACCAATAAAAAACATGGCAAGTTTTATAGTGGAGAATAGGTCTAGAAGGTGTGTATCCAATCCACCCACCCACTCACCAAGGGTTAAATAAAAAGGGGCCAATAAAATTGGAACTCGTATGCTTTTGTTCTCATAATGAATGGCGGACTCAGAATAGAATATAATCAAAGTGTGGCCTTTTCATTTAAAGTGGTTTCTATTCCATTCTTTTCGACCCATCTTAATTTCCTCTCTTTATTATTATTTTTTGAAGATAATATTTAGATTAATGAATGTAACTATCATTTTATTAAATATTTGATATTCGAAATAGATATAAGAAAAGTCTTCCACTCAGATCTTTATAAAATTTTGATTCTTCAAATTCCACTAATATTTCTTTTTAAATTTGCAAGATTGTCACTATTTTAAATAATGTTTGGACCAATATCTAATTTTGATATGTATATCGAAAGAATAAAATTGGTATAATTCTTTGAAAAATAGCAAAGGAGATAACGAATGAGTATGATTCGAGAATCAGTATGCTTCTTAATGATCGAAAGTGTTAGCCTATTCTAGTAAACTTCACAAATAATTTCTTTAGTTTTTTTAGTGGTTGATTTCTTTTTGTGACCACACAACTCCCACTACTCCCAACTTCGACTAATTGTGCGGTTATCATCTTAAAAAAAAAAAAAGTAAGAATTTGTATGGGTATAAAAATATTCCGTAAGTAGCTTATTGATTGGCCCATAATTGCATTTATACTTAGTTAAGTATAGCGATCTAAATTCTAGACTCTCAGAATTTAAGCCGAGGTTTTATAAATTACATAAGCTTCTAATAGGTACTAAAGTTCTTTAAGCTCTGGTTCTTATACATGAGCTAACTCCATAATTCATTTAATTTGATGTTGCACATCTCATGAATAGCCTAACTAGGTTCTAGAGTGAACTAATAGTTCTGGTTCTTCTTACTTTACTTGCTTACTTAGTCTATGTCGTGATCATGCGTATCCATGAAGGGTAAATGTCATAATCTGAATTTTTAGGTTTCAAATATCGGTTAGTGATTAAAAAAAACCAAAGAAAAGCAAATAAAACTAAAGTGAAGTAAAATAAATAAAAACTAAAATACCGTAAAAATTGAGGAAAGTTAAAAATAAACTAACACCAAAAATAGTAAATCGAAAATCAATACAAGAACAATTGCAAACAGGAGTTATTGAGTTCATTACAAACAATGAATGAGTTGGGGATGCAATTTCAAACAAAATACAAAATATTCACAACATGCAAATGGACTAACGCCCCCGAACGAACCGCTGTATGACTAAATAGCTTTTGAACGCTCTTCGACCTTGATCGGGAGTCAGCAAGCACCTGAAAAAGAAATGAGGAATGAGGTGAGTACAAAAATAATCAATATGCAACCTACTTGTAGACTCTCATAATATCTTATCCTAATAAGTTACCACGAGGTTTTCTCTAGGATTTAGAAAATTCAGGCCTAGTTCTATAGCTAGCTGCGGAAGACCTCAAAGTTTTGAATGATTATTTTACTTCTTATGAACCCACTTTAGGTCTAAACGTAGTTCACTCATTTCTAGCATTGCAAATTTACTAGACGACGAGTCAGAGCTCATGGTGAACTAACTTTACAGTTCTCCTGACTATTCAGTTTGTATGGCCATAACAATGAATGTCCGACATCCTTGGTTGAGATGCGACCTCATAAAATCTATTAAGATAGTATGATATCTAGCTAGTCTGAACATCATCTATAGAAGGTTAGTTGGTGACCCTTCCACAGAGCCATTAGAATCATGCTGAATGTGGGGGTAGAGACCCCATACTTGGCTAACTACTAGGTTACTTGCATGGTTCCACTCCACCTCTCATGACGGGTTTACAATGCAAAGGTCCTTTTCAGGAGACCCCATACCTGGCCTCAACGCACTACCCTATTCAGTCTAGGCCTAGCTTCACTGGACCTCTCTTGGGGGCTTACCACTTGATAGAGACGCTATTGAGTTCGACCTAGGTAGCTATAACGCCACAAGGTGTCGGAGAGAATGGAGGACAGAAACTCTAATGATACTGTTCACACTCCTATTAAGCATATTAAGCCTTTTTAGTCATCTTTTCCATGGAGGTTTACTCAATTCTTAGGGCTTATAGGTGGTTCATTTTCAGGATGCTCGAGACTAGCTCTTCAGGGCATATCCAATCACTTGGAGAATTAAAGTCTATACCATTGATCGACATGTTTTCCTGAGTTTGAGTTTTTGCTTGCTAGGAGCTCCATTTTTTTAAAAAAGTTTCTTTGATAAGATATAATTCAAGTCAAAACAAGGTCATTATCAAAATTGGGGTGAAAAACTAACGATAGAGAGTCAAAATGGACTAAAATATCAAACTCAAGCAATGCCCACCCATTAGCTTTCATGCACATAACCCACACACAAATATAGACACACCTAAGCGGGGAGCAGTCGCACTCTCACTATGCCACACATCACTCATTGGTTGTCGCTTCCATGTCGGGTCTGGCCAAAGCATGGGTAGTCCGAGTTGGTTTGATCAGTTCTTTTCGAAGCGGGTAGCAGATTAGGTCATGGTTTACTTATTGAGTTGGGTCACTTCACTAATCGTGCACACCAATCAAATGTCAAAACCTTCCTCTTTCATTGGCCACCATGTGTCTCTGCCGATGCTCGACGTGCATCATCCCCTCTTCTAGAAGCGTGTTCACTGTGATTTGATTCTTGGTCAGTTTTATAAATTTAAGTAGTTTTTTCCTATTTTCTTTAGAGTTTCATAACGTTAACTAGACAGAGAAACAATTGCATGCGTAGTTGGCCAAATTCAGACTCTCTGCCACTAGTTAGGGTGGATGATGATTTCTCCTTCCTCTCAGTCCAATCCTTAACTTCTTTTTCTTTTTCTTCTTTATTTTCTTTACTTATTCGTTAATTGGTCACTTACAAACCCCTCATTTGAAAAGAGAGTCCAAATGACCATTTTGCCTTTTGGGTTGACTTTTACATTTTTCCTCTTTTTTGTGATTTTTTTTTTCTCTTCTAGATTATTTTTATTTTGAAATTTAGTCGTTAAAACTCTTAATTAATTTTAGAAGATAGAACTTCTAAGAAAAATTAGTATTTAATTCTCGTCCGGCTCGAGTGTTATAATAAGACATAATCTTTATAAAGTTCCAACATATGAGGAGTGTTATAAAAACATGAATGGGTACTGAAAATGACATGAATTTAGCTAGCAACTCCTTAACAGGATCATAATGACATACTAAAATTTTGGTGGAGCGGCATCGCAAGCCTCTCAACTATTGAGTACCCATGTGACCCCATGTATAATGATCCTACTTTTTCATTTAAAAATAAGGCCATATTATAACTTATAACATGATGGTGGAAAATCATTTAAAATAGTTTGCTTTTACATGGACTTAAATATTCACTTTATTTCAAATTTAAATGTAAAATCAAAGAAATAGCCTAATTGAAAATAGGGAAAACAACCTCTCCTATCAAAGTTTGAAAGGAATGCAATTGCCCTGTCCTAACCCGAGAGTTATGACTTAAATTCAGAAATTCATCTCTATCTTGATTTTATTCCCATTGCCTACATAGGTGACACAATATTAGTACATGAGAGCCTTATCTTTATCTAAAAAATTAATAAACATGATTTCGGTATTTAAAAATAGTCAATAAGTAAACCTCCTTTTTGGGTGAAAAAATGTCATCACAAGCAATCATGATTCATGGTTGGACTTGTCATGTTGTGATTGTTTTTTGGGCTTTACTTTCTGTTCTGGTAGGGTCGAACGTGTAATACTTTTTTTATGTACGGTTCATGCAGCGAGCTTGTCTACATACTCCTGAGGCTTGATTACGGGCTAGTGCACACTCACGCTTCTGAAAATCATTAGTATGAAAGGAGTGCATGACATATCATGGATACGTGTCCGTACAAAAATATGCTGGAGAAGTATTCCATACTTATGACATACAACATGCATGAGGTCTTGCATTCTAAATCATAGTTCATATTTATGATGCATATCATACATCCATACTTTTTTAACATAATCTTCCTATGAGAAATACATACATGAACATGGCATATCATTCATTCTTAACATGCTTGACTCATCGAATGTCTCATAGGCATAACATAAACATGGTATCATAATATACATGACATAACATTCTAGAAGTACATGTGTAACAGCCCAAGCCCACCGCTAGCGGATATTTTCCTCTTTGGGCTTTCCCTCTGGGCTTACCCTCAGGGTTTTTCTTCGGGCTTTCCCTTTCGGGCTTCCCCTCAGGGTTTTAAAACACATCTACAAGGGAGAAGTTTCTACACCCTTATAAGGAATATTTCATTCACCTCTCTAGCCGATATGGAATCTATGTCCATGCTGGCACAGATATTTTTTTTGTATAAGCACAAGTCCACCGCTAGCGGATATTATCCTCTTTGGCCTTCCCTTCAAGGTTTTAAAACGAGTCTGCTAGGGAGAGGTTTCCACACCCTTATATGGAATGCTTCGTTCTCCTCTCCAACCGATGTGGGATCTTACTTCATGCATCACATGATACTCATAAACATTACATAATCATAAAAACATCACATAACCATAATAAACATCACATAATCATAATAAAACATATCATAACATCAAAAGATGACATGTAAATGAGTCACAGTGTCATTCATACAACACTAAGTCATCCAACCATGCCCATAGGCATTCCAATAGTGTAATTCTTTTTACTTGGTTGACCTAAAATACCAAAATCCTAAGACTCAGAAACCCCGGACCTCCCAAGGTACAACAAGTTCATGACTTAGATTGCAATGATGGAACATAAAAAGGTCTTGGATGCAGGTTTAGACTATGCTGCTTGGAACGTATGAAACCTTGGATACATGTATTCAGAGTAAGCTGCTTGGAAGGTATGAAACCTTGGGCATAGTTTTTAGATTATGTAGCAAGAAATGCATGAAATCCTGGATACAAGTTCAGACTACACCACTTTGAATGCATGAAGCCTTGAACGTAGGTTTAGACTGTATCGCTTGGATCGCATGAAGCCTTGGATATAAGTTGTCAGGTTTATATCTTGTACTATAAATCCTAGGAGGAGTATGTTAGAGAACAAAACGAGAAAAAAGAACAAGAGCTAACCAAGAACAAGATTAAGGAAAAGGACTAGAACTAAGGACCATGGATGAGGACTAGAACATGGATCTAGATCCAAGTTCTTAGAACTAAGAACCTAGAACCTCATAGCTAAGAGATAAGAGCTCAAAGCTAAGACCCTTAAGATAGAGCCAAGGTTAAGAACTCATAACTCAAGACCAAGGTCCTTGGACTACCATGATAAAAACTCAAGAACAAAACTCAAGAACCTAAGTTCTTAGGTCAAGAATAAGAACATGACAAGAAATATTGTGGTATCCTAGTACACCTTAATGACAAGATTAAGAGCCTACAAATAGGCTACTTATTGAGTCATTGAACTTACTCAAATTCTCTCATGTCTTTTAGATTACAAGGAGGTGGTGGATGATGGACACGGACTTGGAACAGGTGCCATACAAAGCTATACTACTTTCAAATGCTTTAACATTAATGTTTTTTTTGTTTACTAGACCCAATGTATTCAAACTTTACTATGGATGTGTGTATAAAATATATTTATGCTTTGTTTTAAATGAAAAAAATTTTATCGTCATATTTCAGTTAGTATTTAATGTTTTCAAGTCAGTTGCGACTTGTGAAAATCTGGTGGTGACATTTAACTGCCTAAATTCTTATAATAACCTAGTAGATCTCCATAACATCCATGAATGATTAAGGTAGCTTAAGGCTGTTAATAACATGAATGATGTCACTAGAATTATAAGGATTCGAAAAAATAAAAATTTCAGTCCCCAAAATTTTCGTAACTCCAACCGAACCACGACACCTCAGCCCGTACTAGAATACCCTACAAGAGAAAATTTTGAGTAATAGAGAGAAAACAGAAGGGGGGGAGGGGCGGAAGACGAAAGATGATTTTTGGTTTTCTGACAAGCATGATGCCGACAAGACATGATGACCCTCCGGAGTATGCTACCACGAACGATGCATAAGTAGGGACAAGGGAGTGACAACTTGAGGTAAATAGAAAGCAAAACGTCGTGTTCTCGTCTCTTCATCGGCAAAGTTCAAATCCATGGAAACTAAAATCAATGGATCTATGGTTTAGACAATTATGAGGTCCTATGATGTCATGAGGATGGAAGGAAGATTGGTACGATGTCTCACCGGTTAGATATTAGAGAGAATAACGGTGGAATATGGTCGCCAGGAGAAAGAGAAAGGAGATCTAAAAAACTTGTGAATTCGGGCGAAGAAGACAACATGTTGGGTCGGGTCGAACTCGGGTAACTCGTGATCCCACTATTGTTTAACCAATCAGCAGCATCGGGTCCAGCAATAGAACACGACGTGTTGAAGGCTTCAACAAGGTGAGCATGAGAAGAATCAAGTCGAGCATACCGTTGGTTGCAGCGGTCAGCATAATGGCCCTCTTTGTGGCATATTTGGCAGTGAGGTGGTTGATGGCCCTGACCTGAGTGGGTTCGTCCTCGATTGGAAGAGTTGTTTTTGTGAGAATAAGAATGACCTCGCCAATTGCTAAAGAAAGCAGGGTGGCTTCCATGGGTGAGACCATGATTAGTGGTTGTGAATGCTGTAGGAGTGGCGTCAGAGGACTCAAGGGAGCACTGGAACAACTCAAAACTTTCAACTTTAGAGACTAAATCTGCAAAACAGTGGATAGGGGTGAGAGCCATTTGAGCAGTAGAAAAAGTTGAAAATTCGGTGCCGAGTCCACGAAGGAACCAGTGCACTTTATCAATGTCCTCAACAGGTCTACCAATAGCATGAAGTTGGTCACAAATTGTTTTGAAGACACGGGCATACTCAGCAACAGGTTTGGTGCCACGTTTCATCAGCTGCAAGTCATCCTTGAATCTCAGTTCACGAGCTTTCGAATGATGGTTGAACATAGTTTCCAACGCAAGCCAAATATCACGTGCAGTAGAGAGACCAACGACAATAGCCATGGCTTCCTCGGTGAGAGAGGAGATCAGGAGACAGAGAAGTCGTTGATCGGTTGCTCTCCATGTTAAATATTTGGGGTTGAGTGTTGAGGAGGTTTCTTGTTCAAAGCGAGGTGGTGGAACCATAGTTTCATCAACATAGCACAAATGTCTTGACTCTTAAGAAGAGGGAGAAGTTGACTTTTTCAAAGAAGATAATTGGAGGAAGAAAGTTTGATGGTGATCATTGTTGACTTCTGGCAATTGAGAGGAAAACGTGGATGGAAAAAAAACTGACCGAAGGAAAATTTCTTCGAAGAAAAAAATAATGGAAAGTAAAAAGAGAGAGAGAGAGAGATTTGCTGAAGACTCGATGATCGATTTCCCATTCAGTTGAATACTTTAAATAACAACTTTAATCCTAAAAATGAAAATTAGTGCCCAAAAACTTGGGCCCAAAGTTGGCCAAAATGGCCAGCAAAAATTTCACTCTTCCATTCAACGGGGAGCGTTAATTCAGATTTTTCAAAAGTAATAAACAGCTAACGAAATCTAAGAAAACCATAGCTTTTATTTAACAATCTCCTCCTAAAAGCTGTGGTCTATCTACCTTATTATTTGAACTCTGATCTTTGAGCGTAGTTCTTCAAATGTTACTCACGCCAGGGACTTGGTGAAAAAAGTCTCCAAGTTGTTCCTCTGTTCGGATGAAATTAATCTTGATGAGCCCTTGATCTGCACATTCTCGGATGTAGTGGAATCTGATTTCTATGTGCTTTCTCCAATCATGCAGAACTGGATTTTTGATCAGGGAGATCGTAGCTTTGTTGTCCATGTATAGCATTGGTGGATCCCTTTCTCTTTCGATGAGTTCTTCCATTAGTCGCGCAAGCTAGACCCCCTGTGTTGCCGCCGTCGAAGCGGCGATGTATTCTGCTTTGCAGGAAGACAAAGCAACTACCTTTTGTTTTGTTGATTGCTAGTAGATCGCGCAACCTCAGAGAAAATAGATCATCCCGCTGGTGCTCTTACGATTATCAACGTCACCGGCCATATAACTATCATTGTAGCCGACCAACTCAAGCTTCGTCTTTCCTTTCCTTGTGCTGTATCTCACACCCCAGCCTCTAGTTCTAGTCACATAGCATAGGATGCGCTTGACGACCACAAGATGCTCCTCCCGAGGTGCTTCCATGAATCTACTCACATATCCAACTGAGTAAGCAAGGTCAGGGCATGTGTTTACCAGATAGCGCAGGCTCCCGACAATGCTGCAGTAATTGGTGGCGTCGACTGTCGTCGTAGTGTCGGTCTTCCTTAGTTGCAGCTGGGCCTCCATTGGTATCCTTGTAGGGTTACTGTCCGCAAGCCCAGTTGTATTCAGCAGCTTCTTCGCGTATGCACTTTGGCAGATGGTGACGCCGGTAGTACTCTGTTGCATTTCGATGCCGAGGTAGTAGCTGAGTACGCCTAGATCGCTCATCTTGAAGTTCTTTGACATCTCCTTCTTGAACCTTCTGAGGACTTTCATGTCGCCTCCAGTGGTTATGAGGTCGTCGACGTACACTCAATCAGTCGCTGCTCGCCGTGGCCGTGCGTGTACATGCCATGCTTAGAGGCACAACGCTTGAACTTTAGTGACAATAGGGTACTGTCGAGCTTCCGTTCTAGGCTCATGGTGATTTTCGAAGCCTGTAGAGTGCCTTGTGTAGGCATAGTACCTTACCGGAGTTGTCGTTGTCCAGGAAGCCAGGTGGTTGTCGGACGTAGACGGTCTTCTTTAGCTCTCCGTTAAGGAAGCGTACTTCACGTCCATGTGGTGGACCTCCCAAGAGCAATGTGCCGCGATTGCCAGCAAAAGGCGGATGGATTCTAACTTTGCCACTGGCGCAAATACCTCTTCGAAGTCCACTCCTTGCTTCTAGACGTAGCTCTTCGCCACCAGACGGGCCTTGTGCTTCACAACTTCTACCTTTTCGTTGCGCTTCAGTTTGAAGACCCATTTGAGCCCACGTCTGGTTCTTGGTGTTTTAGGGGGTGCAGTTGCTGGCGGCGGTGATGGTTCATGATGCTGAGCTCCTTCTTCTTCCGGCTCGGTGACGAGGTACTTCACTGTTTTGGATTGTGCTCTTCCTTGATCACGTCGTTCCACTGCCAGAAGGTGCTTTCATCGAAGATGACGTCGCGAGACACGTGAGCTCGCCCCCCGCAGGATCATATAGAGTATGTACGCCTTGCTCTCGAGTTCATAGCTGATGAAGACAACTTTCAGCCTCCTGGGATCGAGCTTGGCGAGGTGGAGACGTGCTACCTTCATGTATGCAACACAGCCGGACACTCGGAGATGATGTACCCATGATCGACATCCAACGTCGAATCCGCAGTCCGTGGTGTTGCGGACTCAACTGGTTCAAGGGGTGCAGTTTGTGACGGCGCTGACGATTTCTAATGCTGGGCTCCTCCTTCTTCCAGCTCGGTGATGAGGTACTCCACCGTTTTGGGTTGTGCTCTTCCTCGATCACGTCGTTCCACTGCNGTACTTCACTGTTTTGGGTTGTGCTCTTCCTCGATCACGTCGTTCCACTGCTAGAAGGTGCTTTCATCGAAGATGACGTCGTGAGACACGTGAGCTCGCCCCCCGCAGGATCATATAGAGTATGTACGCCTTGCTCCAGAGTTCGTAGCCGATGAAGATAACTTTCAGCCTCCTGGGATCGAGCTTGGCAAGGTGGGGACGTGCTACCTTCATGTATGCAACGCAGCCGAACACTCGGAGATGATGTACCCGTGATCGACATCTAACGTCGAATCCGCAGTCCGTGGTGTTGCAGACTCAACTAGTTCAGAGGGTGCAGTTGCTGGCGGCAGTATGATGTACCCGTGATCGACATCCAACGTCGAATCCACAATCCGTGGTGTTGCGGACTCAACTGGTTTAGGGGGTGTAGCTGCTGGCGGCAGTGACGGTTCCTGATGCTTCTTCTTCTAGCTCGGTGACGAGGTATTCCAACAGTGAATTGAGTTGGGTTGTGCTCTTCTTTGATCATGTCGTTCCACTGCCAGAAGGTGCATCATCGAGGCAATCCGTGGTGTTGCGAACTCAACTGGTTCAGGGGGTGCAGCTGCTGGCTAACGGCAGTGAAGGTCCCTGATGCTGGGTGTCACGGTCATGCTCGACCAAGGCGTGTTGCCCATGGCCGCATGCCCATGACAAGCCCAACCCTTTATGTCTTTTCATATTCTAGTGTTTTACTTTTATATTTCTAGGAAGTGTGACGTTTCAGAAATAGCATATGTAAGCCTGTCAGACATGAAATGCCTCAAAATGTACTATAGGGGGATATGACTAGTTGTCAACTTCTTCCTACCCAAGATTATACACTAGAAGTTTTTGTTATTTCTCTCTTGCTTGCTTATATAACGTCTCTTTCGAAAATCTCTCTTTCGAAAATCTCTCTCTGCCCTCACTTTCTAAAACCTTCTCTTAAAACCGAGCCAGAGGCTCGAGCATACGTTGCTTGGCCGTAGGCGACGCAAGAACGAATTGGCTTAGCTCACTTGTTGTTGGAAAGTGAGTGCCGCACACTCGCAAGTCCGCTGCCATTAAAACTGCGATTGTGACAAGTGGTATCAGAGCTTTGTAAGCTCCGTGAAATAGCAAAGACCGAGAACATGTTGGCGACAAAGTCGACACCCAAAGCACAAACCGACCGACTTACCTTAATAGAGGAGGAAATGTTGTTCCTCAAAGAAGTCCTTGACACTATCCGCTTCCTGGAAGCATGGGTGACGGAATTGAATAGAAAAGTCATAGAAATCGACGCAATGGGTAACCGCTTGGATGGGTTGCCAATCGCAGAACTGATGTTTCGAGTGACCTCACTCGAAGAAAAAGTTGCTCCTACGAGCAGCCCAAGACCATCTAGTAGCCCCGATAACTCTGTCGCACACAAGGAGGGACGTGGTAAAGAGTTCGACATGCTACAAAATACAATGATGAGTTTGTTCAATGGATTAGCTGACGAATTCAGAACAACGATCGATGACATGCAAGAAAAGATGTCCGCCATGAGCACCCGAATCGAGGTGACCATGAAAGCCGTGGAGAACGTCTCGGCTAGGCAAACTAATACAGGATCCAACAAACTGAAGTTTTCCAAACCTAGACCTTTCAAAGGGAACCGGGATGCCAAAGAGTTGTAGAACTTCATCTTTGATGTCAACAGTACTTCAAAGCCACACCGGCTTGTACCGAGGACATGAAGGTGACAGTAGCCTCGATGTATCTCATAGACGATGCCAAACTTTGGTGGCATTTGAAGGTACAAGACATCGAGAATGAATTGTACACCATAGACTTGTGGGAAGACCTCAAGAGAGAGTTGAGGGACCAATTCCTCCCCGAAAATGTAGACCATCTAGCAATAGAAAAACTAATAGCCCTAAAGCAAACTGGAAGCATAAGGGACTATGTCAGACAATTTTCGACCCTGATGCTAGATATTAGGGGCACATCAGAGAAGAACAAGGTGTTCTTCTTTATAAATGGGTTACAACCATGGGCCAAAACAAAAATACACGAGAAAAAGGTCCAAGACCTAACTACCGCAATTGCCAGCGCCAGAAGACTCCTAGACTATGGGAACGAGGCGAGTTATAAAAGAAAAACAACACAGGCCCCAAACACTGGGGGCAAAACATATAAGCCGCCAGGTCATCGAAATGGAAGCCTCAACAGGCCAAACGGAGGTAACGACAGACCAAGCGGGTGGACAGATAGACCTCCTCAGAACAACCAAGCGGGGACATCTTGAGGACCTTACCCTCAAAGGAACCACCCGACAACACCTTTACAATGCATATTGTGTAAAGGCCCCCACAAAGTGTCCTACTGTCGTCATCGGGCCTCTCTCACTGCGCTCCAAGTGTCCATTCAAGAGAGCAACGACACAAGAGTTGAGACTATGCTAGACAAGAAGGAAGATCAAAACAACCCCTGAATGGGCGCGCTCAAATTCCTATCAGCTCTTCAACGGAAGGTCGAACCAAAGGAGATAATAGAGAAAGGGCTCATGTTTGTAGATGCGACAATAAACTCTCGACCGAGCAAGAGCACTTTGGTAGACTCAGGAGCGACTCACAACTTCATCGCCGATCAAGAAGCCCGAAGATTGGGACTCACCATAGGAAAGGACCCTAGAAAAATGAAAGCTGTTAACTCCGAGGCCTTACCTATTGTGGGAGTTTCCAAAAGAGTCCCCTTCAAATTAGGGACTTGGATAGGAGAGCTAAACCTTGTCGTAGTTTGCATGGACGACTTTGACGTGGTACTTGGGATGGAGTTTCTCCTAGGACACAAAGTTATTCCAATGCCACTGGTGAAATGCTTGGTGATCACCGACCGCAATCCCACAGTAATACCTGCAAGCATCAAGCAGCCAGGTAATCTTAGAATGATCTCGGCCATGCAATTTAAAAGAGGACTCGCATGAGAGGAACCTACATTTATGGCTATACCACTGATGGAAGAAGTGACTACTGAGGAAACTATCCTAGACGAAATCAAGAAGGTACTAAACAGTTACGCTGACATAATGCCAGAGAGTCTACCACAAACATTACCACCCCGTCGAGGCATTGATCACGAAATTGAACTCCTTCTCAGGGTTAAACCCCCAACGAAGAACGCATACTGAATGGCTCCCCCTGAGCTAGCCGAATTGAGGAAACAACTAAATGAGTTGTTGACGGCAGGATTCATCCGCCCGGCAAAAGCACCTTACGGAGCCCCCGTACTATTTTAGAAAAAGAAGGATGGGACGTTGCGTCTGTGCATAGATTATAGAGCCTTAAACAAGGCGACGGTGCGCAACAAGTACCCACTGCCAATAATATCCGACTTGTTCGACCAACTTCACGGGGCCAAAAACTTCACGAAGTTGGACTTACGATCAGGGTACTACCACGTACGTATCGCCGAGGGGGACGAGTCCAAGACGACATGCATGACAAGATATGGGGCCTTCGAGTTCCTGGTGATGCCTTTTTGCTTGACAAACGCCCCAGCTACGTTTTGCACGTCAATGAACCAGGTTTTCTACGAATACTTGGATCAATTCATCATAGTATACCTCGATGACATAGTTGTATACCGCACAACCCTAGAGGAACACAAGGTACACTTGAAGCTGGTATTTGACAAGCTGCGGCAGAATCAGTTGTACGTCAAGAAAGAAAAATGTGCCTTCGCACAGACATGCACCAACTTCCTCGGACATGTCATCAGTTGTGGACAGATCGAGATGGATAGCAGAAAGTCCCTACTTCCGTATCCGATGTGCAATCCTTCTTAGGATTAGCAAACTACTATAGGCGGTTCGTCGAAGGGTTTTCACGACGAGCCGCCCCCTTAACGGAGCTCCTGAAGAAAGACCACCCTTGGTCGTGGTCAAATAAATGTCAAATGACCTTTGAAGATCTGAAGACAACCATGACGAGGGGTCCTGTCCTCGGGTTAGTAGATGTTACAAAGCTATTTGAAATAGAAACAGATGCTTCCGACTTTGCCCTAGGCGGTGTCCTTATTCAAGAAGGGCACCCCATCGCTTTTGAAAGGCGAAAGTTCAATGATGCCGAACGGAGATACACTGTCTCCGAAAAAGAAATGCTGGCTGTAGTTCATTGCCAAGTTCAATGATGCCGAACGGAGATACACTGTCTCCGAAAAAGAAATGCTGGCTGTAGTTCATTGCCTACGAGTCTGGAGACAGCATCTCTTGGGATCACAGTTCATAGTGAAGACGGATAACAGCGTCATCTGCCACTTCTTCGATCAACCAAAATTGATGGCAAAACAAGCCCAGTGGAAAGAGTCGTTGGCGGAATTCGACTTCAAATTCGAACACAAGGCAGGGAAGAGTAATCAAGCAGCCGATGCACTGAGTCGGAAGGGCGAACATGCGGCCCTGAAAAAGAAATGCTGGCTGTAGTTCATTGCCTACGAGTCTGGAGACAGCATCTCTTGGGATCACAGTTCATAGTGAAGACGGATAACAGCGCCATCTGCCACTTCTTCGATCAACCAAAATTGATGGCAAAACAAGCCCAGTGGAAAGAGTCGTTGGCGGAATTCGACTTCAAATTCGAACACAAGGCAGGGAAGAGTAATCAAGCAGCCGATGCACTGAGTCGGAAGGGCGAACATGCGGCCCTGAAAAAGAAATGCTGGCTGTAGTTCATTGCCTACGAGTCTGGAGACAGCATCTCTTGGGATCACAGTTCATAGTGAAGACGGATAACAGCGTCATCTGCCACTTCTTCGATCAACCAAAATTGATGGCAAAACAAGCCCAGTGGAAAGAGTCGTTGGCGGAATTCGACTTCAAATTCGAACACAAGGCAGGGAAGAGTAATCAAGCAGCCGATGCACTGAGTCGGAAGGGCGAACATGCGGCCCTGAAAAAGAAATGCTGGCTGTAGTTCATTGCCTACGAGTCTGGAGACAGCATCTCTTGGGATCACAGTTCATAGTGAAGACGGATAACAGCGCCATCTGCCACTTCTTCGATCAACCAAAATTGATGGCAAAACAAGCCCAGTGGAAAGAGTCGTTGGCGGAATTCGACTTCAAATTCGAACACAAGGCAGGGAAGAGTAATCAAGCAGCCGATGCACTGAGTCGGAAGGGCGAACATGCGGCCCTGAAAAAGAAATGCTGGCTGTAGTTCATTGCCTACGAGTCTGGAGACAGCATCTCTTGGGATCACAGTTCATAGTGAAGACGGATAACAGCGCCATCTGCCACTTCTTCGATCAACCAAAATTGACGGCAAAACAAGCCCAGTGGCAAGAGTCGTTGGCGGAATTCAACTTCAAATTCGAACACAAGGCAGGGAAGAGTAATCAAGCAGCCGATGCACTGAGTCGGAAGGGCGAACTTCAAATTCGAACACAAGGCAGGGAAGAGTAATCAAGCAGCCGATGCACTGAGTCGGAAGGGCGAACATGCGACCCTGTGCATGTTAGCCCATATTCATTCAAGTAAGATCGATTGATAAGATAAGGAATCAATACAAGGGGAATAAGATTCGGATTACCTGGTTGATCGAATATCTCAAGGCAAGAACACTTTGTTTGAGATTCGAATCACTCCAGAAGCAAGATCGATCATGTCTAGCTTCAATGATTCTTGTTGATCAAATATCTCAAACACTTGTTTGAGATTCGAATCACTCCACAAGCAAGATTGATCATGTCGAGCTTGAATGATTCTACATGCAACCTAAACTACATAGAGTTGCAAATAAACTTAGCCATTGGCTAAAGAAAAGCCACAAATGCTTCTTTTACTATATCTTCTAAGTCTTCCTTACAAATACAACATACATGGCTTTATATAGCCTAAAAAATGAAACTACTAAAGGTATTCAAAACTTGTAACATTCCTACTTTATGGCCATAATTAGCCATTATGTAAATGTAACCGAAATTAAATAACAAGTCTTAAAATACAATAACTCTAAATTGTAACCCACCCAAAATTTACAACAATCAAACTTTATTCTTCTTCAATGTAGCATGAATTGAAACATCTTTT
>NW_019268520.1:1246706-1248562 GCF_002738365.1 Cucurbita moschata | reverse complement strand
TGGGTCGATTAAAAACTAAAAAGATGAAAATAAATAAAAATTAAATTGAGAAGAAACGCAAAGGAAACATATATCCGATCTTGAGCCTGAAGCTCTGATACCAAATGATAAGATAAGGAATCAATACAAGGAAAATAAGATTCGGATTACCTTGTTGATCGAATATCTCAAGACAAGAACATTTTGTTTGAGATTCGAATCACTCCAGAAGCAAGATCGATCATGTCTAGCTTCAATGATTCTTGTTGATCAAATATCTCAAACACTTGTTTGAGATTCGAATCACTCCACAAGCAAGATTGATCATGTCGAGCTTGAATGATTCTACATGCAACCTAAGAAAAAGTAGAAATCAACCCAAGAAAAAGTAGAAAAGCCTAATGTTCGAAATAGGGATTTAAAGTGTTGGAGATGTCAAGGGGTAGGACACTATAGTAGAGATTGCCCAAATGCAAGAATTATGACCATCAAGGAGGGAGAAATTGTTACGGATGACGAGGCACATGACGACATAAATGAGGAAACAGATGAGAGTGAGGAGTTTAGTGAAGAGGACCCTACACATATATCTTTGGTTACTCGACGAGCTCTAAACACCCACATTAAGGAGGACGGCCTAGACCAAAGGGAGAACTTGTTTCAAACTCGGTGTCTTGTTCAATCTGTACCTTGCAGTGTTGTCATTGATAGCGGTAGTTGCACCAATGTTGTGAGTTCCATTCTGGTCAAAAGACTTAATTTAAAGACACAACCACATCCAAGACCCTACAAGCTGCAATGGTTGAATGATTGTGGGGAAGTACGGGTAACTCAACAAACTCTTGTTTCTTTTACAATTGGAAAATATGTTGATGATGTTTTATGTGATGTTGTATCCATGCATGTTGGAGATTTACTACTGGGGAGGCCATGGCAATTTGATCGTCGGGTAATGTATGATGGGTATGCAAATCGATACTCCTTTACTCACAACGGTAGAAAAACTACTCTTATCCCATTGTCTCCAAAAGATGTATTTATTGATCATTGCAAACTTGAAAAGAAAAGGCAAGAGGCTGATGCAAAAGCAGAGATTGAAAAAGAATCAAATGAAAAAAAGAGCTTGAGTGAAAAGCAAGAGAGTAACACTCAGCCTAGAGAAAAAAAAGAGAGAAAAGCCAAATCAGTAAGCTTGTATGTTAGATCAAGTGAGGCTAGGAATGTTTTGCTCTCTAACCAGACTATTCTTGTACTTATGTGCAAGGGGTCTTGTTACTTTACTAACATGCTTAACCCTTCTTTGCCTAGTGATTTTGTTGTGCTTTTGCAAGAGTTTGAACATTTATTTTCCGAGGAAATGCCTAGTAGTTTGCCACCACTTAGAGGGATTGAACACAAGATTGACTTCATTCCTGGCGCGCCCATTCCAAACCGACCAGCTTATAGGACTAATCCAAAGGAGGCTGAAGAGATACAAAGGCAAGTAAGTGAACTCCTTGCTAAAGGGTATGTACGTGAAAGTTTGAGTCCTTGTTCTGTTCCAGTTATTCTTGTACCTAAGAAAGATGGATCTTGGCGTATGTGTGTTGATTGTAGGGCTATAAACAAGATAACTATAAAGTATAGGCATCCAATTCCCAGATTAGATGATATGCTTGATGAATTGCATGGATGTAGTCTTTTTACTAAGATTGATTTAAAATCGGGTTATCATCAAATTCGCATGCATATTGGGGATGAGTGGAAAACAACTTTTAAAACCAAGTATGGTCTTTATGAATGGTTGGTTATGCCTTTGGATTAACTAATGCACCTAGTACATTCATGAGACTAATGAATCATGTCTTACGAGAATACTTAGGGTAAGTTTGTGGTTG
>NW_019268520.1:1208649-1246245 GCF_002738365.1 Cucurbita moschata | reverse complement strand
TCTTGGCGTATGTGTGTTGATTGTAGGGCTATAAACAAGATAACTATAAAGTATAGGCATCCAATTCCCAGATTAGATGATATGCTTGATGAATTGCATGGATGTAGTCTTTTTACTAAGATTGATTTAAAATCGGGTTATCATCAAATTCGCATGCATATTGGGGATGAGTGGAAAACAGCTTTTAAAACCAAGTATGGTCTTTATGAATGGTTGGTTATGCCTTTTGGATTAACTAATGCACCTAGTACATTCATGAGACTAATGAATCATGTCTTACGAAAATACTTAGGTAAGTTTGTGGTTGTTTATTTTGATGACATCCTTGTTTACTCTAAATCTTTAGATGATCATATTATCCATGTACGCAATGTTTTGACTACTTTAAGAAACGAATGTTTGTATGTAAATTTAAAGAAATGTAGCTTTTGCATGGAAAAAGTTAACTTTCTTGGGTTTGTAGTTTCATCTAATGGTGTTGAGGTTGATGAAGAGAAAGTGAAGGCTATAAAAGATTGGCCTACTCCGAAAAATGTAAGTGAGGTAAGAAGTTTTCATGGTCTTGCAAGTTTCTACCGTAGGTTCATTAAAAATTTTAGTACAATTGCTTCACCCTTGAATGAACTTGTTAAGAAAAATGTATCCTTTATATGGGAAAAAGATCAAGAACTTGCTTTTAATACTTTGAAAGATAAATTGAGTTCTGCTCCCTTGCTTGCATTACCTAATTTTGAGTCTACTTTTGAAATTGAATGTGATGCTAGTGGAGTAGGGATAGGTGCTGTATTAATGCAAAATCAAAGACCTTTAATGTTCTTTAGTGAGAAGTTGACTGGTGCATCTTTGAGATATCCAACTTATGACAAAGAGCTTTATGCTTTGGTTCGTGCATTGCAAACCTGGCAACATTATCTTTGGCCTAAAGAGTTCATTATTCATACGGATCATGAAAGTTTAAAGCATTTGAGAGTACAAAATAAACTCAACAGACGACATGCTAAGTGGTTAGAATTTATTGAAACATTCCCGTATGTCATAAAATATAAACAAGGAAAGGAGAACATTGTAGCAGATGCTTTATCACGAAGGTATGTCCTCCTCAATACTTTGAATGCTAGGTTGTTGGGTTTTGAACACATAAAGGATTTGTATCAACATGACATGTTCTTTGCTCCTTTTGTTGAATCTTGTGAAAAAGGACTCATTGTGGATAATTACTTGTTGTTAGATGGATTTTTGTTCCGAAAAGGAAAACTTTGCATACCATCTTGTTCCATCCGTGAGCTACTTGTGAGGGAAGCTCATGGAGGTGGTTTAATGGCACACCATGGAGTTTCTAAAACTTATGATATGCTCTCTGAACATTTTTTTTGGCCTAAAATGAGACATGATGTTCATAAAGTTTGTGGTCGTTGCATAGCATGTAAACAAGCTAAGTCTAGGCTTCAACCACATGGTTTATACTCCCCTTGTAGTGATTCCCTTATCTTATCATTTGGTATCAGAGCTTCAGGCTCAAGATCGGATATATGTTTCTTTTGCGTTTCTTCTCAATTTGATTTTTATTTATTTTTATCTTTTTAGTTTTTAATCGACCCAAAGTTCAAAATTCAATCTTTGCTCTATTTAAAATTTTGAGAGGTGAGAATGAGAGCTTCATTTGTGTAAATGAGTGCAAACAGAGTGGCCTAAAATTCCTTGAGTGTATACACGTGAGAGAGTGTTGTGAGGTCCTTTGTATTTCCATAACGTATTTTTTGCAGCAAAGTTTCACAAATAGATTCGAGGACGAATCCTCTTGAAGAAGTGGAGAATGATATGAACCAAGAGACATCAATCATACAATATGCTTCAATGAAGATGTGGAGAAAAGGTTATCAAAATAATCAAAAGATGTTTCAATTCATGCTACATTGAAGAAGAATAAAGTTTGATTGTTGTAAATTTTGGGTGGGTTATAATTTAGAGTTATTGTGTTTTAAGACTTTTTATTTAATTTCGGTTACATTTACATAATGGCTAATTATGGCCATAAAGTGTGAATGTTACAACTTTTAGAATGCCTTTAATAGTTTCATTTTGAGGCTATATAAAGCCATCCATGTTGTATTTGTAATAAGACTTGGAAAATATATTAAAAGAAGCATTTGTGCTTTTCTTTAGCCAATGGCTAAGTTTCTTTGCAACTCTATGTAGTTTAGGTTGCATGTAGAATCATTCAAGCTCGACATGATCAATCTTGCTTGTGGAGTGATTCGAATCTCAAACAAGTGTTTGAGATATTTGATCAACAAGAATCATTGAAGCTAGACATGATCGATCTTGCTTCTGGAGTGATTCGAATCTCAAACAAAGTGTTCTTGGCTTGAGATATTCGATCAACAAGGTAATCCGAATCTTATTCCCCTTGTATTGATTCCTTATCTTATCATTTGGTATCAGAGCTTCAGGCTCAAGATCGGATATATGTTTCTTTTGCGTTTCTTCTCAATTTGATTTTTATTTATTTTTATCTTTTTAGTTTTTAATCGACCCAAAGTTCAAAATTCAATCTTTGCTCTATTTAAAATTTTGAGAGGTGAGAATGAGAGCTTCATTTGTGTAAATGAGTGCAAACAGAGTGGCCTAAAATTCCTTGAGTGTATACACGTGAGAGAGTGTTGTGAGGTCCTTTGTATTTCCATAACGTATTTTTTGCAGCAAAGTTTCACAAATAGATTCGAGGACGAATCCTCTTGAAGAAGTGGAGAATGATATGAACCAAGAGACATCAATCATACAATATGCTTCAATGAAGATGTGGAGAAAAGGTTATCAAAATAATCAAAAGATGTTTCAATTCATGCTACATTGAAGAAGAATAAAGTTTGATTGTTGTAAATTTTGGGTGGGTTATAATTTAGAGTTATTGTGTTTTAAGACTTTTTATTTAATTTCGGTTACATTTACATAATGGCTAATTATGGCCATAAAGTGTGAATGTTACAACTTTTAGAATGCCTTTAATAGTTTCATTTTGAGGCTATATAAAGCCATCCATGTTGTATTTGTAATAAGACTTGGAAAATATATTAAAAGAAGCATTTGTGCTTTTCTTTAGCCAATGGCTAAGTTTCTTTGCAACTCTATGTAGTTTAGGTTGCATGTAGAATCATTCAAGCTCGACATGATCAATCTTGCTTGTGGAGTGATTCGAATCTCAATCAAGTGTTCTTGCGTTGAGATATTTGATCAACAAGAATCATTCAAGCTAGACATGATCGATCTTGCTTGTGGAGTGATTCGAATCTCAAACAATGTTCTTGTCTTGAGATATTCGATCAACAAGGTAATCCGAATCTTATTCCCCTTGTATTGATTCCTTATCTTATCATTTGGTATCAGAGCTTCAGGCTCAAGATCGGATATATGTTTCTTTTGCGTTTCTTCTCAATTTGATTTTTATTTATTTTTATCTTTTTAGTTTTTAATCGACCCAAAGTTCAAAATTCAATCTTTGCTCTATTTAAAATTTTGAGAGGTGAGAATGAGAGCTTCATTTGTGTAAATGAGTGCAAACAGAGTGGCCTAAAATTCCTTGAGTGTATACACGTGAGAGAGTGTTGTGAGGTCCTTTGTATTTCCATAACGTATTTTTTGCAGCAAAGTTTCACAAATAGATTCGAGGACGAATCCTCTTGAAGAAGTGGAGAATGATATGAACCAAGAGACATCAATCATACAATATGCTTCAATGAAGATGTGGAGAAAAGGTTATCAAAATAATCAAAAGATGTTTCAATTCATGCTACATTGAAGAAGAATAAAGTTTGATTGTTGTAAATTTTGGGTGGGTTATAATTTAGAGTTATTGTGTTTTAAGACTTTTTATTTAATTTCGGTTACATTTACATAATGGCTAATTATGGCCATAAAGTGTGAATGTTACAACTTTTAGAATGCCTTTATATAGCCTCACCACATGGATGAAAATCTACCCAATAATTTATGTGAGCAACTTGAAGCCTTATCACCTTGACCCGGACGACGACCAGCGAAATGTAATCACAAGACCGAGCATCGATCTGAAACAAAGAGACAACAAAGAAATAGAGGAGATCCTAGCCGACATGGTTAGGAAGATAGGAAGACCCGTGTACGGACGATACGTGAATTCCTTGTCAAATGGAAGAATCTCCATATGGAGGAAACCAGTTGGGAACGCGCTGAAGATCTGGACTCCGCCGCCACTCACATCGCCAGGTTCGAAAGTAGTCGGTTGACAGGGATGTCAACCAATTAGGTTGGAGAGGATGTCACGATCATGCTCGTCCAAGGCGTGTTGCCCATGGCTGCATGCCCATGACAAGCCCAACCCTTTTATGACTACTGTGCCTGTCAGACATGAAATGTCTCAGAATATACTATAAGAGGATACGACTAGTTGTCAACTTCTCCCTACCCAAGGTTATTTTTTGTAGAGCAGGAAAGTTTATATACGATAAGTGCCCGTACCTTACGTGTATTTTCACACTTAGCGTTTTCTTCTACTCAAACCTGAGACCTGTGTGTTGTTAGGTCAACGCTCTAACCACTTGAACTATTCAACTTGACTATTGATAAAGTTGGCTTCTCCGCAATAATATACCACCGATGGCTACGAAAAGTAAAAGGAGAGAGAGATTTGCTGAAGACTGGATGATAGATTTCCCATTCAGTTGAATACTCTAAATAACTACTTTAATCCTAAAAATGTAAAGTAGTGGGCAAAAACTTGGGCTCAAAGTTGTACGCTCTTCCATTCAACGGGAGAGCGTTAATTCAGATTTTTCAAAAAGTAAAAAACAACTAACGAAATCTAAGGAAACCATAGCTTTTATTTAACAATAATATGAATTAGAGTGTTGAAAGGACGAAGATGATAAGAGGATTCACAAGCCATAGACAAGAAAAGATCACGGTTGTTAAACCGAAAGGGCTCTGATACCATGTGAATATTTGCTGAATCCACCACGAGATGGTGAGAGTTCTCTTATTTATAATTATTTACCGAATAAAGAAATATGGTAAATAATAAATAATATGGAAATAACAATAAAAGGAAAGAATAATAAATTAATACAATATATTTGTTTTTAATAAAAGGGCAAATATAATAAGCTGTAATGTAAGACAAATATCTAGATATTTTCCGTATAATGAACGGTCAACTATCCTTAACAACATTATCATATAACATAATTACATCGTCATTTAACATCATCATGACACATATAACATCATCACATCATCATATAACATATCACGCCATCATATAACATCATAACATTATCATTAACGTCATCACTTCATCATATAACGTCATCACACCATCATTTAACGTCATCATATCATCATATAACATTATCACATCATCATATAACATAATTACATCATCATATAACATAATTACATCATCATATAACATAATTACATCATCATATAACATAAAGCATAAATGACAAGTGCAAGGGCCACTGAGCATGTGTCGTCATACATAACATAAGTCTTCCAACTAAGTCGATAGTAAGACCACTTGCCTGATTAGCTTAAACTGGTGTTACAAATTTATCCTTAATCCAAGTCAACCTATGTGAGCGCATAACATCAATTTCAATTTCAAAATTTTGTCAAACTATTTCGCTAAGTTTTATAGTGGTCCATGTGTTAGACTTAGCATTAGACACTTTGCATGGAATGTTTATATATATATTATTTTTATTAAAAATCTCATTTTCTGTGGTTATGTCTAGGGATATAAACCTACTAACAATTTAATATTATTCTTGACCTTTCCTTAGCTTTTCCTTCTATTTTTAATTTTGTTCATAGTTATTTATTTTATTTTTTATTATTGTTATTATTATTATTATTATTATTTTTTTTTTTGCCAATTTTAACAATTCTTACTTTTTCTCTCAAGGAGAAACTCAGAGAAAATTCTTTCAAAATGCTTGTCATTTAATTTCTAATGGAAAAGGTAACTAATTGCAAATTTGATTCCATCAAAGAAAAAAAAAAAAAAGGTAAAATATGACTACTAACCTCTTCAAATCTTCAAATGACATCTATCCTTTCATTAGTACAAACCTTTTGTTTTCCTATTTTGTTTTTTTTTTTTAGAATGACTGACAGGTATGTGAGGAGTTGGTTGAGTATTCTATGGGAGGAATCCGTGTGAGAGTTTGGGGAGGGATGAAATTAGTTATTATTAATTAATTAATTAATTCTTTTTTTTGTACCATTGTTGGAGGAATGGGACCACAAAGGTTGACATAATTGTTAGTCGGCACAAGAGGGTCGTCCCAGACTAGAGTGACTTTATAGTTCTATAGAAGGATCTGCCAACTAACCTTCCATGGATGATGTTCAGATTTGTAGACACCATACTGTCATACCAGGCTATTATAAAGCAGTGCCTCAACCTAAAACGTCGATCATTCATTGTGTAAGAAAAGCAAGCTACCTAAGTCAAATAACAGAAAGGTTGGAAAACCTTTACATACTCCTAGGATTAAGATTCAGCTTAGAGATCTGATTGGAACTTCGAGGCCTCCCTACATGCTTAGATAATAGTAGAGACTAAGCCTAAACTTCTTAGAACATAAAGAAAAGTTTGTGAGTACCTATTAGGTGAAGGATGCAACGAGAGCCTACAAATAGATTGAATAGCCTACAAATAGATTGAATATTTTTATACTCACTCATTTTCTCATTTATTTTCACGTGGTGCGTTGAAGTGAGGAACATTGGATCATTCCATCAGACTTTTTTAAGTTAATCTGTACTAAACTCAAAATTTGAATAACACAAAACTGCTTCCTCCTAGCAAAACTAATATTATTTGTTGAGGAAAAAAAAACCTCTAACTTCTAACGCAAGCATAAACATAAAACTTTTTCTCTTAAAAAAAAAAAGAAAAAACTCAATAATTACACATAAGTCTCTCTCAAACTCCAATTAAAAAACAAAAATCATAAAAAAATAAAATAAAATAAAAATAAATAAATAAATATTAAATAAAAAGTATGGTTAATTCATGTGAATTTGTGTACCCCAATCTCTTAATTAATTCATGTGAATTTGTGTACACGAATCGCTTGAAATTAATAGTTAATTAATGTGAATTTGTGTACACGAATCTCTTGAAATTAATAATTTACAAACATATAGATATTTTATACGTGGGACAGACGATGAGAACAAAACACTTCTGGTAAGGGTTTGGAAACCTTCCCCTAACAGATACGTTTTAAAGCTTTGAGAGAAAGTCCGAGAGAGAAAGCCCAAAGAAGACAGTATGTACTAGCGGTAGACCTCGGCCGTTATAAATGGTATCTGGCAGAACCAGACATCGGACAATGTGTCAGCCTTCTCGCTGTTCCTCGAAGAGGGGTTGACACGAGGTGGTATGCCAGTAAAGACGCTGGCCCTAAAGGGGGTGGATTTGGTGGCGGTTCCACATCGATTGGAGAAAGGAACGACTGCCAGCGAGGACGCTGGGCCCCGAAGGGGAGTGGATTGTGATGTCTCACATTGGTTGGGGAGGAGAACAAAACACCGTTTATAAGGGTGTGAAAACCTCCCCTAGTAGACGCGTTTTAAAGCTTTGAGGAGAAGTCCGAAAGAAAAAGCCTAAAAAAGACAATATCTTTTAGCGGTGGACCTAGGCTGTTACATTACAGTTATCTTAACCATTTCTATATAAAAACGCTCTCAATTTAGGTCAGATTTTTCTTACAGGAAATTATGCAATTTATAATAATAATAAAAGAAAGAAGTATTCGAATATTTGTATAATTTTCTAAAAGTCCATTTGTTTACACAACAAAAGGTAAGATTTTTCTCCACCAACCCTTTATCGTGGAAACTTGGCCAACCTTAGCTGACTCACCTACCCAAGGACACCTCTTTTAATTTTTAAATGCTTCTATTTTATATTCTCCACTCATTTATTTTCTTAACTTTTTCCCCATATTTTTTTAAATTGGAAAATAATATTCATTCATATGAAATATATAGAAAAAAAAAAAGGTATAATCTAGCGGTGGGTTAAGTTTTAAATAAAATTAATTTTTAATTTAGTCCATAATTACCCATTGAATCATTATTTTGACTCAACTCATATCCTCAATTTGGTTTAAGATTATGTATAGTCTCAAGTCAACTATGAATTAAATAATTGATTTATATATAATAAATATTAATTGATTTGACGTAATTTTAAGAGTAGGTTTGAAATTAATATTATATTTGGAGTTGTGTAAGAAGAAAGACTTAATTTTAAAGTCAAATTTCAATTATAAAAAACCGATGCCATTTTCTTTGGTGGGTAATTGGTGTAATGTGCATTTTCATACACAACTCAAATATGGCGCAACCACAACACATTTCCAACAAATTTCATTTACTATATTTGGTCAAAAAAATGCATCTTACAATATTTTAATTAATTTCCCATCATATTCTTTTTTAATGTAAACTAAGATTATTTTAAGTGTCACAAATTTTGGATATTAAACTTGTGGGAAAGATCAATGCTGAAGTTGGGAGGGAAGAGGAAGGTGACCCTTTTCTTGTAAGCTCTTCACTGTTTCATATATGCATTGTGTGATTGGTGTGAACTCCATTCCCAATGACTTCAATTTCTCAACCCTGTATTTATAAGGCTTCTTTCTCGGATTCACCTCATCAGAACACCTACACAAATTTCACCAAATACAACACATTATTCTCAATAATCAAAGCGCCTCCAACATGTGAGTATCTATGAGGAATCGAACTTACTTGGTTGGAAGTGGATATTGAGGGAACAACTTAGCAAGAACATCAACCAATTCTCCACGATGAAGCATGCTCTCAACGCATATATATCTGCCTGAGGCTGACGGAGTTTCATAAACCAACACATGGGCTTTGGCCACATCCTTAACATCAACATATCCTTGAACTGCATTTACATATGTCTTGGCTGACCCTGTCAAGTACTTCATTATATGAACCACGCTCGCATTCACACCCTCTTGTAATAGAGGCCCCAATACCAACATTGGGTTCACCACTACTAAATCCACTCCTCTTTCTTTTGCAACTTCCCATGCTGCCTGCTCTGCTATTGTCTTCGCATAGCAATACCAATTCTGTACATAATTTCCACACTTTAATTTCATGTATTTTTATAAATTTGCTAATTTTTTCTTAGTTAATTAAAGGGTTTTTTTTTTATGTTACCTTGGTGTTCTTGCAAAAGTCAAGATCACTCCAACAAGACTCATCCACCACCGTGTCGGGGCTACGGTTAGGGTTCATGTAGACGGTGCCGATGGACGATGTGAACACTACTCGTCGAACTTTTGCTTCTGCTGCGGCGGTCATGACATTCTTAGTTCCAATTATGGCTTGTTCCACCTTTTCCTGTTAATCGATGTGAGTTATTAATGTTATTCAACATGGACAATGTAACGATCCAAGCTCGCAGCAACTAGCAGATATTGTCCTATTTCGACTTTTCAATTTAGGTTTCCTTTTTAAAACGTGTTTAAGGAGAAGTTTTTACATCTTTATAAAAAATGTTTCATCCTTCTCTCCAACATACCTAAAATCTTACCCAAAATAAAATAAGAAACAAATAATATTAAACCATAAAGAGAGAGAAAATGATGAAGTGAAGTTCTTACGGGGTCATCGGTGACTGGAGAGGCAGTGTGGAAGACACCATCGCAGCCCATAATAGCTGCTTTGAGGCTTTCAAAATCAAGAAGATCAGCGCTATACAAAGAGAGACGCTCATTAGCTCCATCCAATTGCTTCAAATGAGCATTCTTTTGATCATCTGGGTTTCTAACAGTTCCTCGAACAGTGTAGCCCTTCTCAAGAAGAAGCTTTACAAGCCAAGAAGCAATGAAGCCTCCAGCGCCGGTGACGCACACAATTTGGCCGGAAACTGCAGCGGAGGTATCGATCGGCATAGTGGCGGATATGAATTGGATTGTTTGGTTTGGGTTTGGGTTCAGATGGATGCACAAAAAGGAGTGGAACTTGGGCTGCTTTTAAAGGACAAGAATTCACCTACCTCAACTTAAAAAAATTGAGCACATGTTGATGTTAATTCAAAATTGATACTTCGGGCTCCTATTATTGACTATATTTGGGTCAAAGTGAGACCTCAACAACCAACGTGCTTCAGCAAACTTCCATGAATCCTCTCTCTCTATTATAACAATTTCAAAACTTTATTGAATGATTGTCTTGTAGTGACTGGAATTTCTGTGAAATTCATTGACACATATTCAAGATATATATTTTTTTAATTTTTCTTTCTATAAAACTATCCGTCATATTATAGATTCAATAATATTTTCTCAATTGGATGGTAGTGGGTGCTCCGATTTTGTATCAACTTTTCATTAGAGCTGATTAATTTATCAAATTTTTAGCGTGTTATTTCAAATTTGATTGGTTTGGTGTGACTCTGGTGGATATTGTTCATATTTTTCATGTGTCCGTGGGCATATTTTAAGCATTGATCTCTTCTTTCACAACTTAAAATTCAGTCCCCTAAGACGCTTAATAAAATCGTTCAAATTAAAATTAAATTGAAAAAGTTGGAGAATTCATTCTTGTCGAGGATCGAGTGTTACAAAATCTGAGCTGCATACCCAACACCTTCTCCAGGCTTCTAGAAATTTGGTGTAAGCCTTTCAACTCTTATGGGTACACTCTTATCATCAGTACCAAGGATACTATTCTCTCTATTCCATTGACACCTGTCACATACGCTAGATTTTTTAACTCTAGGTCGTACTCTTCGACCGTTCTGTCTCCCTGCTTTAGATCCAAAAATGCAATTTGGTTCTTAGTAATTCAAGAAGGATGCTTGAGTAAGGACCACATCACCTATCCTCCATTAGGTATGAACATCTTCTATGCACTTTTTTTACCAATGGTATGCTACACTTTTTAGCATGTAAATGACACAGTGTACTTAATATTCGGTATGACAATTCATATACTGAAAGGTCATTTCTATAGCCTCCAACCGCACCTCAGCTACCTAATAGGTTAACTTTTCCCTTTTAAGGTGGGATTGTATAGTCATTCTCTTTGATTCATTGGAAGCTTAGGCAACTGGGCTGCCATCATTGTAGTAATAGGCTAGTTTGGGTTTACAGAGTGAACCTCATAAATGACTGTAGAGCCTCTTAGGTTGCATTGGTGGTACCTCTGAAGTTGGGATGGATGCCTAGAAGATCTCTTTAATTACTTCTTGGGATCTATTCTGCTTAGCCTAAGGATTTAGCCTAAGGATTTTGTATTGTGGTGCCAATCACAATGTTCTTTCCGCCTCTTTCGAGTTCTGAACGGTCAATCACTACTTTTCTCTTTCGAGCCACTTGTCTATCAAAAGACAAGAAGCTCGAATTACACTCATCCTAACAATTCACTCAAGAAAGCCTAAATAACAACCCATAGAGGTAAGTTTGTCATGAAACTTACAAATAGATCAAATTCACACTACGTACGTAGTATAAATTGATTGCATTGATACGAATTTGTCACAACCCGATTTTTGATGCTTTGATCTCAAAATGTGACGAAAAAGACATAAAACTACGATAAATTTTGCACATTTTAAAAATCAAACATCATATTTAAAAGACAAATTGAGATATAAATTTAAATGATAAACTCTAAAATACATAATGGACGGACGCCTTGGGACAAGCCCTTCCATGAATGCGTATTTCCGGAATGCTTCTCTACCTTGACTAAAAGTCAGTAAACACCTAAAAATAAAAAAGTAGAATGTGATGAATATACACCTAGTGAGTAAGCAACCAACTTATAGTCACTTATCCCATCCTTATTTCTACCATATAATTATTTATTATCCGATTTATTTTTCAAGATAAATTATCTTATTTGTAATTTGTTGAAGTCTTAAATAGACCCTACCCACTCTAGAGTTTTTCATCCAACACCATAAATTTTTTCCTATATGTTTCCTCTTTTGTTTTTTATCTAGACCAATGGTATGATTTGTGTGATTCTAATAGTATGATAGTTGTTAAATTTTCTTTTACACCATGGGTTCATTGTTCGACGTAACTGAACTAACTTTTTTTTGACTTAGTAAGTTGATAGGACAATATGATGTCTCTCTCTAGACATATATATAAGCTTAACTAGCACCCTTCCACAATATCCACCACAGAATCATAAGTTTAGAAGCAACTCCACGTGCCGCCCAGCTACTAAGTTTATCTGTGTAGGCCCTTGCCTCCTCTAAGGACAAGTTTATAGTGCACTGACCTCGTTCAAAGAGCCCCTTACTATTTTCACATATCATAGTGTAATTCATTATGAGCTAAATTACCTATGATTCCTCATCTCTTCTTAGGACGGGTTTACGGGATCATGGCCTTGGCTCTCAACCCATTTCTATGCTTAATAGTTATTTATAAAATAGCCCCAACATGCCTTCCTATTTGACCTTAGACAAGCTCAACCATACTAGTTCCTGAATGACTACCGTTTTGGCATGATCTAAGTCACCAAATAGTGCTACTGAGGTACCAGAGAGAATAGAAAGTAGTCTGACTTTGGTCAATACCATTCATATGGTCTGACTTTGGTCGATACCATTCATACGGCTAGTGGGCATGGTAGACTTTTTTAGCTTTCCTTAGATGTCATGGAGATTAACTAGGTTCTTAAGGCATCTAGACGATCTAAAACTCGATCTGTCTTCTCTAATGTAGCAAAACAAGTTCAACGGGGAGATAACATCCATCGATCACATGGAGTACAAGTCATAATAGTCCATCCTCCTTTCTAATGCAGCAAAAAACATATAAACAACATTCATCATAAATCACATCATTACATATTCATCCATATTGCCAAACTTGTATTCTTGTCATGCATATTCTCTTTCTAGTTTTGTATAATACATAAAGCAACATGCTTTTCAAAAATCTCAACCTAAGGCATAACTGTAATTTTACTATAACATACGTACAGTACATACTCATCCAAAAACATCCTTTTGAAGTACTTAACATGCCTTTTCTAACCACCTAAGGTAACAAATGCTCGTACATTAGCACTTCCTAGCAATCCCTACAAGTATTACTTGCCTAAAGTCTGTGTAGATACTTAGATGATGTGTGTTGTACCAAGTTAGTTTTTACGTGTGTTATGGTGTAACGCTTAAAAAAAAAAGTTGGTCAAAGTCAGAGAGGTAAAAGGGGCATTTTTGACCTTCAGCCCATTATATGGGTCTTGAGGATTTTCCACAAAACACTTGCAAAATAGAAAAGAGAAAGAACAAAAAGTTGAGAGAAAAACTTAAGAGTTGAAACATAGCAAGCTGGACTTCTCATTGGAAAACCATCATTGAAGTTCACTCTCGACCAAGACTTACACGCAGGAACTCCTTCTTGAAGAAAATGAGGACTCGTGTAGTCGAAGTTTCCTTTTCCATCAAGATCCGAGAGGAATCTATAAGGTAAGATCTCCTAACGTTTTTCTTCAGATCTGAGATTTTTCTTTGTGAATAGAGTGCTAAAGTTTTGATATTTTCATCGAGGGAAGATCCACAGCTGATTTTGTGATGAAATTTGGCCGGAAACGTTGAGATCTAAGAATTCTTCCAAGAACGGTAAGAGTGCTAACGGGCCTCCTTTTGACCCTTGTAACTCTTGTATGGTTAGGCAAAAATCAAGAAAAAAAAAATACTAGCACATAGTTTGTAGTACAATCTTCACTAAGAATAAACCTAACCCTTCCCCTAGGAGTCTAACAAACCACCACTACACAGGAACTGGCAGACCGCCCCATGGCGGTACTACTAATCGAGGAAGAGTCCCAGGACAGAACAATAATTATTGTCCTAAGCATCAGCGCCCTCACCAGGGGAGTGTCGAGCAGGAACTGATGCATGCTATAGTTGTGGCCAAATAGGTCACTTTGCAGCAAACTGTGCTCAAAAGAGAGATCATGACACTAACAATTAGGTTTTGACAGAAGAATAATTAAGCCAGAAACATAAACAATTGAAGTTTGAAGTGATGATATTATTGAATACTTAACTTCGTCGTTACCAATAACCACAAACCAATCTTGAAAAATATTTAAACTAAATAGCTAAAAATACTATAAACCTAATCAAATTCTTCTAACAATCCCTTCCTTAAACTTATTCTTCTTTGTCAAGAATTAGTTTAAGTCAGAAAAACTCTGCACACCAAGTTATTCACACAACTTCCAAAATGCTTCTAATTTTAGAGGCTTTGTCAACAAACCAACAAGTTGATTTCGGGTACTACAAAATAATAAATTAACAGTTCCTTCTGTTGTAAGATCTCTAAGAAAGTGAAATCTTACTCTTATGTGTTTGGAACGTCGTAGAAATGGATTTTTGGATAGCTTAATAGTTGAAGTATTATCACACATTAGCTTTGTTTATTCTATTTGAGAGTGACTAATCTTTTTGAGTATTCTCCTCATCTAAACAGCTTGACATGCACAAGCACTAGCAGTAACAAACTCAGCTTATGTGGTTGATAAGGTGACGATAGTGTTAGGATCGCATAACAACGCACACGCTCGATCTAGATGAACACAAAGAACAGGACAGAGAAAAGTACAAGGAGAACTCTGGCTAAAAAGATTTTTTTATTGATGAGTTCACGTATGTACAGTAAGAGATAATTACAGAGAATAGAAAGTACATTTTCAAAGCTTTACTGGACGGGATATATATATAGTTCAGTTTACTATATATAGCTTTACCAGATTTAACCATCTACTATATATAGTTATTTACTATATATAGCTTTACCAGATTTAACCATCTACTATATATAGCTATTTACCATATATAACTTTACCGGATATAACCGTTGACCAAGCTATAAATAAGCAACAGGCTCCATAACCTAACAATTCTCCCACTTGGAGACTGATCTAGTCAACCAAGAATTTTATTCTCAAACGACCATGAGCATCTTCATGGCACCATATCAATTGAGGCTTTGCACAACCTCAATATTCCAACATCAACACATGTTGTCAACATGTTTGCTGGATTCTTTGCACCCTCTATCTTCTCCAAACACATCACCATCTTTCACTAACCTGCAAGTGAAATGGTATCGTCTTCTGTGTTTTCTCTTTAAATGATAGACCGGGTTCCTTCGCCAACTGTATGACACTCTGACTATTTCTATAAAGAATATCTTCGTGCTGCTTCTTGCCCATTCTTCCAGATAGTCAGTCATCCATATCGTCTTCTTTCCAGCTTCAACTATTGCCACGTACTCAATCTCAGTACAACGCATTTTTGAAGCCTAGACGTCCCATCATCCATGGCTTACTCCTACTTGGTTGTATCTCCAACTGTAGGGCCTCATCAAAGGGTTGTGGTTCCCTTTCATCAGCAACATATAGTGTAATGAAGGTACATACATATCTGGTACTCTGATAGTACAGAATGATCTTCTCAACACCAGTTCAGGTGTCACTTGCTCTAATGCCGATTCCTCCGCAACAACTTCAGGAGTTTGTTGAGTATCTGCTACAAGATCACTAGGTGATTTTCTCCGCAACTCAACCTCAACTTCCACTTGCTTTGTTGTCTTGGAATCTTGCTCCACATCTGGTTCCTCAGTAGTAGTCTTAGGAGTTTCTTGAGTATCTGTTACAAGATCACTAGGTGAGTTTCCCTGCAACTCAAGCTCAACTCCCACTTGCTTCGTGGTCTTGGAACCTTGCTCCACCTCTGGTTCTTCAGCAATAGTCTCAGGAGTTTCATGAGTATCTGCTACAACATCACTAGGTGAGTTTTCCTGCAACTCAAGCTCAACTCTCACTTGCTTCGTCGAACCTTGCTCCATATATGATTCCATTTCCAACTGCACTTTCTTCAATTCTCTGGCAGTCTTTGTGAAGCTAACTCGTTTCTGCTTGCTCATAACGTAGTTCTCACAACGACCCACATCAACAGATTTCAGACCTTCCTTTCGCAGCCAGCGTCTTCATTCCTTTCACGCTCATATGTCCAAGTCTATTGTGCCATAGACCTTAATTGGAACCACTCTTAGCAACAACAGCTATGTTCATACACCCTGCAGTGGTGTATAAGGTTCCAGATTTTGAGCCACGTGCTACCACCGTAGCACCCTTCATAATCTTCCATGAACTCTTCCCTAACTTTGTTGCATAACCTGTGCTGTCCAACTGACCAATAGAGATCAGATTCTTCTTAAGACCAAGAATATATCTGACATCCTTTAATGTCCACTGATTTCCTACCGGAGTTTTTGTGCAGACATCTCCTTTTTCTTTGATCTCCAAATCTTTGTTGTTGGCAAGATACACCTTCTCGAAATTTCCAGACTTGAAATTCCAGAACTCTTTATTTGGAGAAGAATGAAAAGATGCACCTGAATCCAAAATCCAGGATTCAATCGAATTGTCCACGCTGAAGACTAGAGCATTCCCAATGTCTTCTGTTGAATTGATAGAATCATCATCATCTCCAGATTTGTTATTCTACTTCCTCTTTGGTCTTGTACAACCTGTCCGAAAGTGATATTTTTCTCCACAATTCCAACACGTTACGTTTTGTCTATTTGGAGATTTTTCTCGGTTCTTTGATTTTGATCGCCCTTTGTTTGGGTCCTTCGGTTTACTTCTTCCCCTTCGATCAACATTGAGAGCATTGCCTGATGAATCTCCAGTTTCCCGTTTGCGAATACTTTCGCTGAGAACTACATCTCGAATTTCAGCAAACTTCAATTTATCAGATCCTCGGAAACTGCTGATTGCGGCAACAACAGTATCCCATGACTCGGGTAAGGATGACATCAAAATCAACGCTTTAATTTCATCTTCGAAATTAATTTCCACCGAACTCAGTTGACTTATGATCATATTGAATTCATTTATATGATCAGCAACAGATCCACCTTCAGACATCTGTAGATTGAACAATCTCCGCATCAAATACACCTTGTTCATAGCCGACGGTTTTTCATACATGTTTGACAGCGCCTTCAATAGATCCGGCGTTGTCTTCTCCTTGATAATGTTGAACGCCACGTTTCTGGATAGCGTCAACCGAATCAGCCCCAAGGCTTGTCGATCCTTGAGCTTCCACTGTTCCATGGTCATGGTATCCGACTTCACCCCCAACAGAGGTTCGTGAAGATCTTTCTGGTGCAGATAATCTTCAATCTGCATCTTCCAGAAACCGAAATTGGATCCATCGAACTTCTCAATTCCAATCTTTGAACTTTCCATCTTCACAAATCATGATGAATTTCGCCTAGCTCTGATACCAGTTGTTAGGATCGCACAACAAAGCACACGCTCGATCTAGATGAACACAAAGAACAAGACAGAGAAAAGTGCAAGGAGAACTCTGGCTAAAAGGATTTTTTTATTGATGACTTCACGTATGTACAGTAAGAGATAATTACAGAGAATAGAAAGTATATTTTCAAAGCTCTACCGGACGGGATATATATATAGTTCAGTTTACTATATATAACTTTACCAGATTTAACCATCTACTATATATAGCTATTTACCATATATAGCTTTACCGGATATAGCTTTACCAAATATAGCTTTACCGGATATAACCGTTGACCAAGCTATAAATAAGCAGCAAGCTCCATAATCTAACATATAGGCTGCTTATGAGAAGACCAAGCTACTGCTCCTCTGCTCATCATAACCACATAGCCTGAAGTACTCTTGCAATCTTCCATGTCTCCGACATAATCACTATCAGTAAATCCAATTAAATCACTAACTCCCCCATTTCTATAAAATACACCATAATCTACCGCACCTTTCAAGTACCTTACAACCCTTTTAGCTGCTGCAAAATGTTATTGTGTTGGACATGCCATAAAACGACTAATCAAACTTACAACAAGCATGAGATCAAGACGAGTAGCTGTGAGATATATAAGACTTCCCACTATTTGTTTATACAAAATTACATTTACTCTTGCACCATTTTCATCTTTCCCAATTTTCTGTCCTGGAGCAATGGGATTACAAATAAAATTGTAATTCTCTATGCCAAATCAATTTAAAACTTAGCAACATACTTTCTTTGACATATAAAAATACAATCTAATCTTTGTATTACCTCTATTCCAAGAAAAAATCTCATTTGACCTAAGTCAGTCATATCAAACTCTATCTTCATGGAACGTTTAAATTCCTCCAATAATTCTTCATCGTCTCTAGTAAATAAAAGATCATCAACATAAATGCTTACAATAAGAATTTTACCTCCCTTCCTCTTGATGAAGAGTGTCTGCTCACTGGAACTGCTTTTGAATCCTTCCTTAATGAAGTAGGATTCTATTAGACTAAACTAGGTTCTAGGTGCTTGTTTGAATCCGTAGAGAGCCTTTCGGAGTTTGTACACCATCTCCCCCCTTTCCTTTTTCTTATAGCCTGTTGGTTGTTCAACAAAAATATCTTCTTTGAACTCGCCATATAAAAAAGCAATGATTATTCTCACAGTATTCATTTTGGCCATAGGTGCGTACATTTCAGTATAATCAATTCCATGCTTTTGTGTGTAGCCTTTTACAACCAATCTTGCTTTGTATTTATTAACTTCTCTAGACTCATTTAGCTTGATTTTATAAATCCGTTTCACTCGTATTTTCTTTGCTCCAGCGGGTAGAACCACTAAATTCCATGTTTGATTTTTTTTTTCTTCAATGGATTTGATTTCTTCATCTATAGCCAATCTCTATTTTGGGCTTTTGACAGCTTCCTCAAAATTCACAGGATCTAAAATCATCAAGAATGCCATATTTTCTTATCCTCTTCAGATAAGCCTTCATTGGAATTATAATCTGCTAACCATACAAGTGGATGTCGATTTCTCCCATCCTTTATTGTTAAATCTAGTGCAACAGTTACTGGAAAATTGTTTTCAGCAACTGGTTCAATTGTTTCAGCAATCGGTTTAGTCATTTCCTCTATGATTTCTCCTCCTTTGGCTGTGTTCTTATCAATTTCAATATTTTTCCCCTGTCCAATTTTGTTTCACCTTAAAAAAATGTCCAATCCCATTCACGATTTTCCTCGAAAGCTACATTACGACTTACTATAATTTTATTTGTTGTTGGATGAAACATTCGATAGTCTTTGGATTCACTGTTGACTCCAAATAAAACACATGTTATACTTTTATCTTCAAGTTTGCTTCTCTTGGCATCTAGAATATGGACATGTCCCACGCATCCAAAAACTGTAGAAAATAAATTGCTCTGATACCAATTTATAGAAAAATAAAGCCGCTCCGATACCAACTTGAGAGAAAAAAACGCTTGCTCTGAACCTAACTCGTTTAGATAATTCTCACGACTCTTTAAAGGGGGTGTCGAAAGAGGAGAGACAAGGAGACAAATAAGTTCTCAAAAGGTTTTTTTGTATTACACACTAACTCAGATTGGTTTGCTGTGCTGCTCTCTGATGTTCTTCCTTCTCACTTGTTCTTTTCTCTCTCCCGTTTATAATGATAGGTAAAGCCCTTTTTATAGTTTTTCACAAGGCTAAGTTTAGCCCTAACTGCCCCATCACTTTCCTCTCTCTCATAAGTCATTTCTCTCTCAAATTTAATAATGTTTTTTCTCTCTCCTACATTTAAGTTTATTTCTCAACAAAACTCCCTCGTAAACTTAAATGCTCCTACTATCCGTCATGCCAATCATCTTCTTGTATTTGTCCAAAAATACTTTCGGTAGTGGTTTTTTAAAGATGTTCGCAACTTGATCCTGACTTGCCACATGCAGCAATTTCATGTTTTCTTCCTTCACATGATCTCGGATAAAGTGAAATTGAACATCAATGTGTTTGCTTCTTTCATGGTTCACTGGGTTCTTGGCCAACTCAATTGCTGATTTGTTGTCAACTTGTATTATGGTTGCACCTCGTTGCTTTAGCTCCATCTCACTCAACAAATTTCTAAGTCATATTGCATGGCACACACACCAAGATGCTGCTACATACTCAGCTTCACACGTCGAGAGTGTCACGATCGGTTTTTTCTTTGAAAGCCAAGTAAATGTTGTGTTGCCCATGAAGAATACATAACCCGATGTACTTTTTCGATCGTCTATGTCTCCGCACCAATCACTTTCGGAATAACCAACTAATTTGTAATCTTCTGTCTTGAGTAAAATAATCAGTGATAATGTTCCTTGAACGTATCGTAGGATTCGCTTCAACGCCTTCCAATGTGAATAAATTGGCTCCTCCATGAATTGGCTTACTATGCCGACACTTAGTAAAAGATCTGGTCTTATACATGTAAGATAGCGAAGGCTTCCCACCAGGCTTCGGTACCTACTTGTACCTACTCGTTCACCTCCATCGTACTTTGAGAGCTTTGCAACTAGTTCCATTGGTGTGGATACCAGGTTGCAATTTTTCATCTTGTACTTCTTCAAAATTTCCTTTGCATATTTCTCATGTGATATAAAAATACCTGTTTCTCCTTGTTTAACTCCAAACCAAGGAAAAATTTCAACAGGCCTAAGTATGTCATCTCAAATTCTCGCGTCATTATGCTTTTGAATTCTTCTATCATTTCATCATTGTTGCCTGAGAAAATGAGGTCATCGACATAAAGAGCGACAAGTATCACTTTACCTCCACTCTTTTTTGTATAAAGTGAATGTTCGTGGGGACATTGCTTGTACCCATTTTCCTTGAAGTATGTGTCGATATGAGTATTCCATACTCTCGGTGCTTGTTTCAACCCGTAAAGCGCCTTCTTTAGTTTTTAGTACCTTCTTCTCTTCTCCAATTTTCACATACCCGGGAGGTTGTTCGAGATATACTTCTTCTTCAAGCACACCATTCAAGAATGCTGATTTGACATCCATTTGAAAAATCGGCCATTTGAATTGGGCTGCTTGGGAAATGATCAATCGGATTGTCTCCATTCTAGTGACGGGAGGAAACACTTCATCATAGTCGATTCCCGCCTTTTACTTATATCCCTTTGCAACAAGTCGCGCTTTGTACCACTCAATCTCGCCTTGAACATTCATCTTTTTCTTAAATACCCACTTCACACCTATGGGCTGACTTCCTTCCGGTAATTCTGTCACTTCCCATGTGTTGTTGCGATGGATCGCTTTAATCTCCTCATCCATGGCAGTTTGCCACTTCATGTCTCGCACCGCTTCTTCAAAGCTGATATTTTCAGCATCTGCCAAAAGACATACAAGGTGCACCTCATCTGTTGAGTCATATAAATCTCGCAAACTTCGCATTTTGGGTTGTCGTGGTTCATCTTCATCATCGAAATTTTTTGGGTTTGTTGGTGCACTTGTTGGTGCAGCAACTGATGATTCTCCAACTTCGATATTGACTTTTGTCAAATTGTTCCAGTCCCGTTTGCTTGCTTCATTTACTCGCACATTACGACTTGGTTCTTTGAAACCGTCTTCGACCACCTCCCATGCGTCTTGCGAACCGAGAAGAGCTTTCATTTGGATGCTCCAATTCTCGTAGTTCGTCTTCGTCAATCGTGGTAGCGACATTTGTCCCATCTTGTTCGCCATCGGCTCTTATGCCAATTTGTAGAAAATAAATTGCTATGATATCAAGTTGTAGAAAAATAAAGTCGTTGGAAGAAAAAAATAACAGAGAGAGAGAGAGAGAGAATTGCAATTTGATTTGCTAAAAAAGGAGGTGATTTTTACTCGTGAACAGATTCCGTCCTTAAAGCGGATCTCCGAGAGCTCCTTCCGCAGCTACCCGATGTTGGATTCCCGCACTCACTACACACCAACCACAACAACCCGACGGGATTTGATTCCCTCCCAGGTCGATTGCCTTCCCTTCGGCTTGACGGCGTGCCACGACGTCGGCCTCATCGTGGCGGTGATGGAGATGCCGGCACTTGGCGGTGGTGCGAAGGAGTGAGCGAGCCTGCTCGAGATGGACCCCACGATGTGTGTATTTTCGCGCTTTGCATTTTCTTCTACTCGAACCTGAGACCTGTGTGTTATTAGATCGACGCTCTAACTACTTGAGCTATTCAACTTGACTGTTGATAAGGTTGGTTCTTCTATAATGATATACCATCGATTCAAATTTTTCCTTGTCAACTGATTCACCCATTTAAACAATTAACTGATTCACCCATTTAAACAATTAACTCTCCTCAAAATGATGGAGAGTGACCAACTAAATCTGTGACATTTCTTTTGAAATAGCCGCCTACAAAATTGGTAATCCATTCGAGGTGTTTGTAAAATGGTGAAAGGAAAATATTTAATCAAACTAATTAAAACGTGAAAACCTAAATAAGGAAACCAACAGGCTTTTATCTAACAACCAACTTGAGAGAAAAAAACGCTCGCTCTGAATCTAACTCGTTTAGATAATTCTTACGACTCTTTAAAGAGGGTGTTGAAAGGGGATAGACAAGAGACAAAGAAGTTCTCAAAAGGTTTTTTGTATTACACACTAACTCAGACAGGTTTGCTTTGCTGCTCTCTGATGTTCTGTATTACACACTAACTCAGACCGGTTTGTTGTGCTGCTCTCTGATGTTCTTTCTTGTTCTCACTTGTTCTTTTCTCTCTACCTTTTACAACTATAGGTAAATAGGTAAGACACTTTTTATAGTTTTTACTAAGGATAAGTTTAGCATAACTCCCCCATCACTTTTCTCTCTCCCATAAGTCATTTCTCTCTCAAATTTCATAATGGTCTTTTGGACCGAATTTAAAACCAAAAAAATACTTTCATAATTACTTTTTTTTTCTCTCTCCTACATTTAAGTTTATTTCTCACCAAAAACATAATCTATTGATATGGTTTCACTCTGCTCCAAGCCTCTTCTGGTGTCATGTCTTTTACTGCAAGAGTGGGTGATCGATTCAAAATGTGAATCGTCCACCTGACAGGCTTCAGGCCATGAATTTCTAGGCACTTTCTTCTCTGTCAACATAGCTCTTACCAAGTTCATCACAATGCGATTTTTGTGTTCGGCCACTCCATTTTGCTGTGGGGTATAGGCTGTGATCAATTGTGTCTTCACTCCATGCTATTTGCAAAAATCGTTGAATTCTGCTGAGTTGAATTCTCCCCCTCTATCTGTTCTTAAACATTTTATTGGCATTCCAATTCCCTTTTCCATCATTGTTTTGAAACATTTGAAATGATAAAATGTTTCTGATTTTTCTACAAGAAAATAATTTCATGCCTTCCTTGAAAAATCATCTATAAAGCACAACAAGTACCTTTTCTGGCCACATGAAGCTAGTGAAATTGGACCACACTGATCTGCATGAACAAGACCCAATTTTTTCGCTGCTCTCCATTTACGCATTTTTGGAAATGGAGTCTGATGTTGCTTGCCTTTAATACATGCCTCACAAGTGGTGTTTGGAGCTACAATTTGCGGCAAGCCTTTCACCATGTTTTTATGTTTCAAGGTGCATAAGCCTTTGTAGTCGAGATGACCATAACGATGGTGCCAAAGTGTTGGCTGATCCGTATTTGAAACTTGGAGGCATCTTCCTTCATTTGTTGTGGTAGATGGTTCAGTACGCAAAATAAACAGCCGATTTGCGCTCATAATTGACTATGCTATTTTTTCTTTTTGTGGATGATAAATTCTATATACACCATCTTTAAACATCACTGCTACTCCTTTTTCTTGTAGTTGTCCAACGCTCTAGAGATTATTTTTGAGTTTAGGTACCCAATACACATTAGTAATAGTGCAACGAACCCCATGCAAAGTTAATCACTGCACCCTTTCCCACAACTTTCATACTTCTATTATTTCCAAGTTTGACAATGTGGGAAAATGTCGGTTGAGGATTGAAGATTATTGGGAGTGAGTCCCACATTGGTTAATTTAGTGGAAGATCATGGGTTTATAACTGAGGAATATTATCTCCATTGGTATGAGACCTTTTGGGGGAAGCCCGGATTGAGGAATATTGGGAGTGAGTCCCACATTGGTTAATTTAGTGGAAGATCATGGGTTTATAAGTGAGGAATACTATCTCCATTGGTATGAAACCTTTTGGGGGAAGCCCGGATTGAGGATTATTGGGAGTGAGTCCCACATTGGTTAATTTAGTGGAAGATCATGGGTTTATAAGTGAGGGATACTATCTCCATTGGTATGAGACCTTTTGGGGGAAGCCCAAAACAAAGTCATGAGAGATTATGCTCAAAGTGGCAATATCATACCATTATGGAGAGTCGTGATTCCTAACATGGTATCAAAGCCATGCCCTAAACTTAGCCATGTCAATAGAATCCTCAAATATCGAACAAAGAATTCTGAGCCTCGAAGGTGAAGTCAAAAGTGACTAAAGTGTCGAACAAAGGGTGTACTTTGTTCGAGGGCTCTAGAGAAAGTAGTCGAGCCTCGATTAAGGGGAGGCTATTTGAGAGCTCTATAAGCCTCAAGGGAGGCTTATAGTGTACTTTGTTCGAGGGCTCTAGAGAAAGGAGTCGAGCCTCGATTAAGGGGAGGCTATTCGAGAGCTCTATAAGCCTCCCAGCCTCGAAGGTGAAGTCAAAAGTGACTAAAGTGTCGAACAAAGGGTGTACTTTGTTCGAGGGCTCTAGAGAAAGGAGTCGAGCCTCGATTAAGGGGAGGCTTATAGTGTACTTTGTTTGAGGGGAGGATTGTTGAGGATTGAGGATTATTGGGAGTGAGTCCCACATTGGTTAATTTGAGGCTTAAAGTGTACTTTGTTCGAGGGGAGGATTATTGAGAATTATTGGGAGTGAGTCCTACATTGGTTAATTTCATGGAAGATCATGGGTTTATAAGTGAGGAATACAATCTCCATTGGTATGAGGCCTTTTGGGGGAAGCCTAAAGCAAAGCCATGAGAGCTTATGCTCAAAGTAGACTCATACTATTGTGGAGAGTCGTGATTCCTAACAATGTAAACATACCTTCACTTGCACACATATGGTTTGAGCAACAAGAATCTAAGAACCAAGCATTACTCCTTTTTGCTTTATGTCTTTCCATATGAGTCATTAACAGCATTTCATCCTCTTCTTCCAGCTCTGCATAATTCAATTCAACAGTTGCTTTTTGAAAGTTGATATTCCTCTTCTGTGTCCTCTGTCCCTATAAGTTCCTCTTCCTCTGTTACTTATTTCCGTTCGTCCTTCGACTTTTAGAACTTGCTCCTCCCCATTAATACTATCTAAGAACCAAGCATCACTCCTTTTTGCTTTATGTCTTTCCATATGAGTCATTAACAGCATTTCATCCTCTCCTTCCAGCTCTGCATAATTCAATTCCTTATTCATCTTTGGACATTCATATTGAAAATGACCTAAGTCATGACACCTATAACATTCAACATTCAACAGTTGCGTTTTGAAAGTTGATTTTCCTCTTCTGTGTCCTCTGCCCCTATAAGTTCCTCTTCCTCTGTTACTTATTTCCGTTCGTCCTTCGACTTTTAGAACTTGCATGACTTTCCATATGAGTCATTAACAGTATTTCATCCTCTTCTTCCAGCTCTTCATAATTCGGGTCATGACACCTATAACATTCAACATTCAACAGTTGCTTTTTGAAAGTTGATCTTCCTCTTCTGTGTCCTCTGCCCCTATAAGTTCCTCTTCCTCTGTTACTTATTTCCGTTCGTCCTTTGACTTTTAGAACTTGCTCCTCCCCATTAATATTGGATCTTCGAAATTTTTGTTCATGCACCACTAATGAACTTTGTAATTCATCCATGGACAAGTTATCAGTATCTTTGGATTCCTCAATGGATACTACAACATAAGTAAATTTTTCAGTCAGGGTACATAGAATTTTTTCTACAATTTTCTTGTCTGGCATATTTTCTCCATTGCTTCTTATCTTGTTGGAGATTATCATTACTCTTGCAAAATAATTTGTGATACTTTCATCCTTATTCATCTCTAGGATCTCAAATTCCTTCCTTAATGCATTAAGAAGAGATTTTTCACTTTTTGGTTTCCACAAAATTTTTGCTTCATTGAGTCCCAAACAATCTTGGTTGTGCGACCATCCAAGATTTGTTCAAAGATAGTATGATCAACTGCCTAGAAGAGGTAATGCTTTACTTGGTGATTTTTGAGTCTAGCATCATCAAGGTGGCCCTTTTGTGCCTCAGTCAACATTGTTCTTTCATATGGTTCTGAGAAACCAATCTCTACCACACTCCATAGACCCTTTGCTCTGAGCAAATTTTCCATCTGCTCACTCCAATGATCATAGTGACCATCGAAGTGAGGGATTTTCGCTAAAGTTTTGTCTTCACTCATACTCTCTCTATTTGATCACTAAAAAAATTGCAACTCTGATACCAATTGTTAGGTTTTGACAGAAGAATAACTAAGCCAGAAACATAAACCATTAAAATTTGAAGTGATGATATTATTGAAAACTGAACTTCTCTTTTATCACTTTAGAAATAACCATAAATAGAAACAAATCTTGAAAACAAATCTTGGAAAATATTTAAACTAAATACCTGAAAATACTCTAACTATTTTGACCTAATCAAATTCTTCCAACACTAACCGACCTGCAACACAGAATCAATGGGTCGGGGTGCCCAACAACAGCAGGGGCGAGCTGTAGCCCATGCAACTACAACCAAGCAAGTCGATGCGCCTGACGTGGTTATTATAGGTACACTATCTGTCTTTGGTCATTTAGATTTAGTATTATTTGATTCGAGTTCTACACACTCGTTTGTGTCACAGAAATTCGTTGAGTTAGCTCACCTAGAAAAGGAACCCTTAGAGATCATCCTATCACTGTCCATCCCTACTCACGAGCTATTAAGCCACTCATAGGGTTAAGGGAGGTAGTGTAATAGCGTCAGGACATGTCATAGAAGCTACATTAATAGTGTTGAGTATGCAAGAGTTTGATGTCATCTTGGGTTTGGATTGACTATGCGAGAATCGCGCTCTAATAGATTGTGAAACTCGAATAGTGACTTTCAAACTCTCGTCAGGGGATAATTTTACATACAAGGGAGCCACTTTCAAGAGAACCCTAAGCGTCATAACAGCACCGAAGGCTAAGAAGATGATTCAACAGTAACGAGCAGACAGCCTCATCAGTATACATCGTCAGGGAGTTCTTAGATGTTTTCCTAGAGGATTTGCATGGTTTGCCCCCAGTCAAGGAAGTTGACTTTCGGATCGACCTAGAACCAGGAACTACGCCGATCTCTAAGACACCCTACAAAATGGGACCTATAGAACTCAGGGAATTGAATGAATAGTTACAGGAGCTGTTGGATAAGAGTTTCATTCGACCCAGTGTATTGCCATGGGAAGCCCTATTCTGTTTGTCAAGAAGAAGGATAGATCTCTATGTCTGTGTATAGATTATAGAGAGCTGAATAAGGTCACTATAAAAAATAAGTATTCCCTCTCGAGAATCGATGACTTGTTTGATCAACTACAAGGAGCAACGATTTTCTCCAAAATTGACTTGAGGTTAGGGTATCACCAGTTGAGGATAAGAGATGAGGATATACCCAAGACGGTCTTTAGAAGTCGCTATGGACATTACGGGTTTCTTGTCATGTCCTTTGGCTTTACTAATGCACCAGTAAGCATGAAGGGTACCTGAGGAAAGTTCTGACAGTACTTAGAGCCCAGCGGCTGTATGCCAAGTTTTTCAAGTGCGAGTTTTGGCTGTCTAGGCTAAACAAAGACCTAGAATGGGATATCTCTAGAATATCATGCATTTAGGCCCGTGAAAGGATGACCAGCGGACCCAGACCCCAGTGTTCTAGACCACGGTAGGCTTGAGAGACCTTGCACGAGAATCCTAGAGATGAATGAATCCAAGTCTAAACCACCAAGATTTGCCCTAGAAAGACCTAGTAGGACACCATGGTAACTGTAGACAACCGAGGTAGCCCACTAGACTTGAGCAGAGTGGATAGTGTCACTAGAATCTCCAATTCCCTCTCTACTCTGATACCATACCTTTGAGACAATACTCCGATACCGAGATCGTTGAGTCAGGCAGAGCCGGACAGGATAATGTGATTTGTGCCCCAACCTACTGTTGATAACTAAAGGGTCTCCTAAACAGGACCACTGAGCCGTAGGAACCCGTCCTTGAGTAGGGGTGCGTGGGACCACGTAGAACGACCTAGTAGCTGACCGGCTCACAGAGGATCACAACCCCCTGATTTTAGTGGTAGTGTGGTCCTGTGGGAGGGCTGTCAGATAACCACCACGGATGATGTTTAGAGAGCGATACTGATTCAGATCCAGCCACACTGTCCCCTCAATTTTAGTCGTGAGATCGAGCCTCATTCCAGGACACTGATCATCAATTGCATAAGATGGGCAAGCCACCAGAGTTGTAGAAAAGAGAGTTGCAACTTAGTCCGCACTCCCTAAAACCCGGAGACAAGGTTACAGATACCTACTAAGATAAGGATGCGAAAAGAGTCTATAAGTAGTTTCCTTAATGAGTATTCTTATACTATCCCTTTGTACTCTACTTTTTCAGGTGAGTGATGTCATTGATCGAGGCGGGAGCGCGTGTGTGAGTCTTAAAGCCACAGAGGAGTGTCCCGGGCATCTAGGAGTCTATACATATTCATGCATAGATATGTCATACATTTTGTAACTCATAAACATCTTCTATGAAATTCATTCATTACTTGAACAATCGAAAAATTAAACCCATCACAAGACTGGTGTTACTGAAATAATGAAAGAGATCTTGGGTTACGTATATAAAGAGATTAGAAGAGGAAAGGTGAAGACGATTGAAGTGGAATGAAATGAGTGGCCTTTGGGTCTGTTTTTATACGTAAGATAAAGCCAATTGCCATTGCCACTACCACTCACCACCACCACAAAGATGTGTTTTTTTCTTTTAAATAACTTTGTAATGAGTAATAAATGGTTGAAGACAAATTCAATTAAGGGTAATTAGTTAACATATTAATTATTTAACAGGCTCATATTCAAAGTCTCTTGAAATGAAAATACTTGCTTAATATAACTATCCTCGTTAAGTTTATACTAATTTTCATTTTGGTTGATGCTCTTAATTTGTAAGAATATTTTATGATATATTAAATACAATAAAAATAAGTCGAAGAATAATACAATTTAAAGCAATAAATTGTTGATTGATACCCAAAAAAAACGACAATCCACTTAATATTTATTGACAAGTTAGGTGAATTGTTTTGAATAGAACCAGGGCTTAGAGATGGAGAATTCGACATAAATCTATTATTAAAAATAAACAGGAAGGGATCGAAAAAGTAAGGTGAAAGTAGGAGAAAAAGAGAAAGTTGAAGAAAAGGAAGCACATTGGAGAAGAAACTTAGCCCCAACGCCTTAAACATTTGAATCATACAATCTAAGTGTTTTAGAAAATAGATTAAAATTAGTCAAAAGTATCTGTGAACCTAATTAAAAGCAAAGAAACACCAATTGAAAGAAAAGAAAAGATCAGTAGATTGTTAAATTGTTTTAAATAGTTTGTAGGTAAATAATATTATAATAAACATATATTTTCAATCTCTATAAGTAATTCTGAAATATATTTTAAAATCATAGTATCAAATAAATAAATGGTGTGTATAGACATTATATTTATCAGAGATAGTTATGTCTGAAACACTAACAATAAAAAATGAGATCTTTAATAAAAACAATGTATATATAAATGTATGCATATAAATATATAAACATTTCAACACTCTATTCATACAAAGTTTTAATGTTTGGATGAAATTTAACACGTGGACCACTATAAATTAGAGAAATAGTTTTGCAAAGGTTCGAATTTGAAATTGATGTCATGGGCCCACATAGGCTGACTTGGATTTCAAAGTATGAAATTAAACTTTCATTAAGGATAAATTAGTGGCACCAACGTACGCTAATCAATTAAGTGGACTTACTATCGGCATGGTCAGAAAGTTATCTTATGTATGATGACACGTGCCCAATAGCCCCTACACGTATCATGTATTTGATGATATAATATGATATGGTATGATGATATGATACGTTACGATGACGTGATATGTTATAATGATATGATACGTTACAATGACGTGATATGTTACAATGATATGATATGTTATGACGATGTGATATGTTATGACGATATGATATGTTAGGATGATATGTTATGTTATGATGACATGACATATTGTATTATGACATGAATATGATTGACAATCAAATGCATGACATGTTATATAATATGTATGAAAATAGGAAGCTTTACGATGCATAACCCCTAAATAATGTTATGAATGATATGATTTATGAAAGCTTATACATGCATATTACCTAAGGTAATATGTGAGGAATAAATGTGATTGTGCTGTCTGATTTATTTAAGATGAAAAAGTATAGGGACCTTAGGTATAATTGTATGTTCACATGCATCAAGATACTTTCCTTTTATGATGAGTATAGACACGCACACTATAATGATGAGATTATCATCATATTTGGCATGATGCATGATGGTCATTGTACCTCCGAGTGTTTGGCTACAATCTAGAGGAGTTGGCCCAACGAGCAGGCCTACAGGCTTTGTGAGCTCGCCTAGTAAGTCCACGTTCGCACGTGTGGTTCGTGTGTAAAGAAGTATTATACATTCAATTCGCCTGAGGCCACTTAGAAGACTATAATTTTAAATGTGGTATAAGTTGATTACCTTCTTTTATGAAATTACTTTAAAGGAATGTTTGTGCACCTTAAGCCAGTAGAAAATTAACTTAGAAAATTAAAGTCGTTACATAAAAAGAATTGACTATCGTGTTTTGTGAAAGGCGAGCTAGATGGTGGACATGCATCAACGGTGTTGAAGCAAATTAATCCAAGTGGTCCCACTGACCTAAATATTCAATAAGAACCAGAAATAATTAAGTTTCTTAATTAACCTAGAAATGAGCAACTCTTTTTATGGTAGTGGTCAGTGACACTGGCAGGTTGCTCTGTCTTTCCCATAAAATAATCCCCAAAGGGCCACTCACCTCATCCCACTTCAATCACCTTCAACTTCCCTCTTCTCATATCTTTAATTTATATAACTCAAACTCTGTTTCATTTCAACCCCAAAACAAAACCAATCTTTTCCATAATCCACCATCATGTCGACTGATACCTCTGCAGTTTCCGGCCAAATTGTGTGTGTCACCGGCGCTGGAGGCTTCATTGCTTCTTGGCTTGTAAAGCTTCTTCTCGAAAAGGGCTACACCGTTCGAGGAACTGTTCGAAACCCAAATGATCAAAAGAATGCTCATTTGAAGCACTTGGATGGAGCTAATGAGCGTCTGTCTCTGTTTCGAGCTGATCTTCTCGATTTTGAAAGCCTCAAAGCAGCTATTATGGGCTGTGATGGTGTTTTCCACACTGCCTCTCCAATGACTGATGATCCCGTAAGAACTTCACTTCAAAACTTAGTTTTTTTCTTTCTTAGGAACCAGAACAATAATAATAACTCACATCAATTTACAGGAAAAGATGGAAGAAGCCATAATTGGGAGTAAGAATGTCATGACCGCCGCCGCAAAAGCAAAAGTTCGACGAGTGGTGTTCACATCATCCATCGGCGCCGTCTACATGAATCCTAACCGAAGCCCCGACACGGTGGTGGATGAGTCTTGTTGGAGTGACCTTGACTTTTGCAAGAACACCAAGGTAACATATAAAAAAATAAAAATAAAAATAAAAATAAAAAAAACCCTTTAATTAACTAAGAAAAATACATGAATTAAAGTGTGGAAATTATGTACAGAATTGGTATTGCTATGCCAAGACAGTAGCAGAGCAGGCAGCATGGGCAGTGGCAGAAGAAAAAGGAGTGGATTTAGTAGTGGTGAACCCAATGTTGGTATTGGGGCCTCTATTGCAAGAGGCTGTGAATACGAGTGTGGTTCATATAATGAAGTATTTGACAGGGTCAGCCAAGACATATGTAAACGCAGTTCAAGGATATGTTGATGTTAGGGATGTGGCCAAAGCCCATGTCTTGGTTTATGAAGCTCCTTCAGCTTCCGGCAGATATATATGTGTTGAGAGTATGCTTCACCGTGGAGAACTGGTTGATATTCTTGCAGAGTATTTTCCAGAGTATCCCCTCCCAACCAAGTAAATTTAATTTCAATTCAATGTATTATTTGTTAATTAGATGTAATTTGATTATTGAGAATAATGTGTTTTGTTTAATGAAATGATTATAGGTGTTCTGATGAGGTGAATCCCAGAAAGAAGCCTTATAAATACAGTGTTGAGAAGCTGAAGTCATTGGGAGTGGAGTTCATACCAATCAAACAATGCATATATGAAACTGTGAGGAGTTTGCAACAAAAGGGTCATCTTCCACTTCCCTCCAAACTTCAACAATGATGTTTTCATGTCTTATAATAAAAAAAGATGTGTTTTTTAGCGTTGTTGAGAATATATTTTGAGTATGGAATGATGAAGTTTGTGGTTGCTCATGTTTCTATAAACAGTCATAAACTATGCTGTTTCTTGTTTTTAAATTATTTCCAAATATGGGCCCAAATTTTGGAAACTGTGAAAACAAGTGTCCTTTTGTTTTTTTGGATAATTAAGTGGCATTAAACGAGGGAGATACTCGTGCATAGCACTCTACTCCCTCTTCTTTCATTTTTTCCATTTCTTTCTTTTGTAACGGCTAGAAATGAATTAGAAAAAAATCATAACACGATTCTCGCGATCTCAACCAAAGCAAGCTCCATGCTCTTGTCACTCTTCACATTAGTCATCCACGCCTGCCCTACACACCTTCACTCCTTCACGTTCTGCTCGACTACCCCTAGAGTACTTGTGATATAGAAAGTTAAAAAGGAAAAAGGTGAATGAAACCCTCTCCTGCTCGACGAGTGAAGAAGAGGAAGCGTATGTATTAAATGTGATCTATCGAGTGAAGGAAAAATGGGATCTGAAATTTTCATCTGTCGAGTGAAGAAGAAGGATCTGAAATTGGATCTGAAATTTTCATCTGAAATTACTTAGTATGACGTTATTCCATATTAAGAGGAGGCACATGTATTAAATGTCATGATGCATTATGGCGATGATTTTTCTAAGACACAACCTTAATTAATGTTAATGTTGATGAATGTATGAAAGTCAAGGCATGCATATTACTTAGAATTGTAAGATGTTTTAAAGATGAAAAACCATAGGAACCTCATGCATTTTGTGTGCACATATTGTTGAGCGCCGAAAGCGGAACAAATGTACTCACAACACCACAGTTACTCAAAACATACAATATGACATTCAAAACTTGATGATTTCAACAGCAGAAAGAATGTCATTATATAGCCCTCTGCTAAACCTAAAGATAAACTAACAAGCCTAAAAAGACCTTGAGAATAGGTCTTGATCCTAGAGAATAGGGCTTCTGATAGTGTTCAACAATATCCACCTTGTCATAAGATCTCCAAGTTGATAGCAATTTTGGTTGCTACCACGTCAAGACACTACTCCCTTCCGACGTTGATGAAATCCAAACAATGCTAGAACTTTTCACGAGCAATCACCTTGTCAACATATCAGCAGGGTTATCAGCAGTTCCAATTTTTAATAAACGAATATCCCCTTTGCTAATAATTTCTCGAATAAAGTGAAAACGGACATCAATGTGTTTTGTACGAGCATGATGGACTTGATTTTTTGACAAGCAAATAGTGCTCTGGCTATCACAAAATACATCTATATGTTCCTGCAAAATACCAAAGTCATTGATCAAACCATGCATCCAAATAGCTTCTTTAAAAGCTTCCGTTACTGCCATATACTCTGCTTCAGAGGTAGACAATGCAACAGTAGACTGCAATGTTGAACGCCAACAAACAGGTCCACCAGCCATAGTAAATAAATAACTCGTAGTAGATTGTCGCTTATCCAAATCACCAGCATAATCAGAATCTACATAACCAGCTACACGATTGTCAAGATTAAACATTTCTTGTTTTTGAAACTTAATACCAACATCAATAGTGCCAAGAATGTACCTAAGAATCCATTTTACAGCCTGCCAATGCTCTTTAACAGGATTATGCATATAACGACTCACCATGCTTACTGCGTATGAAAGATCAGGTCGAGTACACACCATAGCATACATCAACGCACCAACAGCATTTGTATAAGGAATGTTCTCCATATACCTTTTGTCATCGTCAGAACTTGGACACATGGAAGCACTAAGTTTGAAATGAGGAGCAAGTGGAGTACTAACGGGTTTGGTTGAATTATTCAAATTAAATCTTGACAATACCTTGCGTAGATATTGAGACTGAGTCAACTAGACTGTACCTTTTTTTCGATCTCGCTCTATCTCCATTCCAAGTATTTTCTTTGCATTGCCTAAGTCTTTCATTTCAAATGTGTTAGAAAGCTCATATTTGAGCTTATCAATCTCCACCTGTCTCTTCGAAGCAATTAACATATCATCAACATATAAGAGCAAATAGATAAACGATCCATCATCGAGACACCGATAATACACACAATGGTCAAATTGACTATGAGTATACATATGCTCTACCATGAAATGATCAAACCTTTTATACCATTGGCGAGGGGATTGCTTCAGCCCATACAAAGATTTCTTCAATCTGCATACTAAATGTTGCTGTCTAACTACTCGGAAACCGACTGGTTGCGCCATATATATTTCTTCTTCCAAATCTCCATGCAAAAAGGCAGTTTTTACATCGAGTTGTGCAAGCTCAAGATTAAATTGAGCAACCAAAGCCAACAAAATTCGAATGGAAGAATGTTTTACCACAGGTGAGAAAATTTCATTGTAATCAATACCTTCTTTTTGTGCGTAGCCTTTAGCCACAAGTCGAGCCTTATAACGTATACCAGAAGAGTCTTCCTTTTTGCAAAAACCCATTTACAACCAATTTCCTTCTTACCTTTTGGAAGTTGTACCAAATCCCAAGTTTGATTTATCTCCAATGATGCTATCTCCTGATTCACAGCTTCTTGCCAGTGTAAGCTATCCGGGCTCTGAATAGCATCTTTGTAACTATTAGGAACTCCATCAATCAAAGAGAAAGCATATGCTATCGTATCATCAAACCTTGCAGGTTTTCGAATTACCCTTCGTGGTCTATTCTTGGCGATTGACTCAGGTTCCTCCACTCTTTCATTTACAAGGCTTTGCTTCTCAAGACTTTGCTCTTTCTGTTCTAAGACATCAAAGTTATTATTTACCTGATCAATAGGTTCTTCAGGAGGAGCAACCACATCAGGAGAGAACACCACCTTCTCCGCCTGCTTCAATGCCTCGTCATTATTTTCAACTTTCTGCAAAAACATTCCAGACTCATCGAATGTCACGTCTCGACTATTAACAATCTTACTTGTTTCTGGACACCATAACCTATAGCCCTTCACACCTTTGCTAAAGCCCATAAACTTGGCTTTTTTTACTCTAGGATCCAGCTTTGAGTCTGTCACATGATAATAAGCAGGACACCCAAACACATGCAATTTATCATAATCACTAACAGGACTACGTGACCATACCTCAAGTGGAGTTCTCCCACCGTTTCCAGAAACAGGTAAACGATTCACCAAGTGAACTGCATAACTGAGAGCCTCAGCCCAAAATGCCTTACTCAATCCTGCTTGAGACAATATGCATCGAACCTTCTCTATTAATGTCTGGTTCATTCTCTCAGCAACTCCATTTTGTTGTGGCTTACCAGGAATAGTGAAGTGTCGAACGATCCCTTCATCTCGGCATACTTTAAGGAATGGATCATAAGTATATTCTCCCCCGTTGTCTGATCTCAGCTTTTTGATTTTCTTGTCCGTCTGATTCTCTACCATTTTCTTCCACTCTAGGAAGATTTGGAGAACCTCGTTTTTGTGCCTCATGAGATACATCCAAACTCTCTTCGAGTAGTTATCAATAAAGGTGACAAACCACCTCTTTCCTCCTAATGAGACATTCTTTGTGGGACCCCCCATACATCAGTGTGAACATAATCCAAAATGCCCTTTGTTTGGTGTATAGTTGTACCAAACTTCACATTTTTTTTTACCAAATATACAATGTTCACAGAAATCAATTTTTCCAGTTGTGGCGCCCTTAAGGACTCCTTGGTTCACTAATGTCTGAAGCGCCTTCTCACCAGCATGCCCGAGTCGCATGTGCCATAATTTCGATATGTCTTGTTCTTTCGAACTTGCCACAGCAGCATGCCCAATTATTGTGGTTCCGTTGAGGTAGTATATGCTACCTCTTCTAGTTCCTGTAATTGCCACCAAAGCTCCACGAGCTACTTTCAAATTCCCTCCTTCCAAAATGATGCGATAACCACTCGCATCCAAAACGCCAAGTGAAATCAAATTTTTCTTCAAGTCAGGAACATACCTCACATCTTTGAGTTTTCGTATAACCCCATCAAACATCTTGATTTGTACTGAGCCAATTCCCATTATCTTGCAAGTACTATCATTGCCCATATAGACAACTCCACCATTGAACTTTTTGAAGTCCAAAAACATCTCTTTGTTGGGACACATATGATAAGAGCACCCAGAGTCAAGAATCCATTCACTGGTTTGGCTGGCTGATAGGGAGATTGTCAAGGCATCATCTGTATCAGTGTCGTCATCTCTAACCACATTGGACTTCGACCCCTTCTCTTTCAAGATCGAACAATCTTTTTTCCAATGGCCTTTCTGTCGACAATATGCACACTCATTTTTATCAAGTTTTCTCCAATTATCAGATCTACCTCTCAACTTTAATCGAGACTCTCCACATTCGTTCCTTTTCCAAGTAGAAGTCCTTCCATGAGGAGTGAGAATATTTGAGCTAGAGCTTTGATACGTCTCCTTTTCCTTCTTTTGCATCTCATTGTTTATTAAGGCATTTGAAACATCTTCAAGATCAATATTAGTGATTCCATGCAATAGGATCGTTACTAAAAACTCGTAGGATTCCGACAAAGAGTTTAATAACAACAACGCCTTGTCCTTGTCATCAATCTTAACAACAAGATTGAGCAAATCAGTGATGATTTTGTTAAAATCATCCAAATGCTCAGCCATTGAGATACCTTCCTTGTAGTCAAAACGAAAGAGTTTCTTCTTCAAATTGAGTTTATTTTCCACACTCTTCTTCATATATTTTGCTTCAAGCTTGTCCCATAATTCTTTCGCCATGGTAACCTTCATAAATGGATATTTCTGATCCTTGCCAAGACAGGATCGAATAATTCCACAGGTTTGCCGATTTAATTTCGTCCATTCTGCTTCTGTCATGTCTTCAGGCATCTCCTCTTGGAGAGAAACATCGAGGTCTTGCATGACCAGCAAATCGCTAACTTCGCCTCGCCAAACACCAAAATTATTGGTTCCATCAAATTTCTCTACCTCGAGATTGGAACTCCACACTCTCGATCCACGTCGTGATTGTAACGACCCGGGAAAGAAAAAAAAAATATATATATAATAAATAAATGAAAACGAAAAAAAAAAA
>NW_019268520.1:1208043-1208639 GCF_002738365.1 Cucurbita moschata | reverse complement strand
CGAGCTTTCCGGCGACCGCCGAGTTTCGCGGAACCCACGCGAAACAACGGCCACAGCACGCCCACCCTCAGCCCAGCATCTTCAGAACACCTGCAAAGGGAGAAAAGAGAGAAAATTTTGAGAGAGAGAGAGAGATTTTGGACAAACGCCGGCGAGTGTCCAGTTTCTCCGACGAGCCCTCAAACCACCCTTAAACCGACACCGAACGACCTGTTACTACCATAAGAGAGATCCCTAACGAAAGCACAATAACTCAGGGTGCGTTTTGTGTTATTTCGTAAGCGTCGTCGTCGGTAACCGAGGTCAGAAAATTAGGTTTCTTAATCGATTCTTAGATCTATGGCTTTTAGGAGCTTTTAGGCCGCAAAACTCCCAAAAAGGAAAGAAGGACGACGAACAAAGAGGAAAAGGGGAAGGAAGAGGATCGAAATCGGCAACGGAAACGCTGCGGGAAGGAGAGAGAAAGCTCGCCGGAAAATCGGCCAAAGTCGGGTAAGGAAGACGAGATCCACGGATCCGGGTCAACCCGAACCCAGAACCCGGGAGAGCCAGCCCGTTCCTCCCTCGGCCTCTGCCTTCGGCCCAGCCCAACTACA
>NW_019268520.1:1207424-1208033 GCF_002738365.1 Cucurbita moschata | reverse complement strand
ACCCAGTCGCCGGAAAACCCACGAGCTTTCCGGCGACCGCCGAGTTTCGCGGAACCCACGCGAAACAACGGCCACAGCACGCCCACCCTCAGCCCAGCATCTTCAGAACACCTGCAAAGGGAGAAAAGAGAGAAAATTTTGAGAGAGAGAGAGAGATTTTGGACAAACGCCGGCGAGTGTCCAGTTTCTCCGACGAGCCCTCAAACCACCCTTAAACCGACACCGAACGACCTGTTACTACCATAAGAGAGATCCCTAACGAAAGCACAATAACTCAGGGTGCGTTTTGTGTTATTTCGTAAGCGTCGTCGTCGGTAACCGAGGTCAGAAAATTAGGTTTCTTAATCGATTCTTAGATCTATGGCTTTTAGGAGCTTTTAGGCCGCAAAACTCCCAAAAAGGAAAGAAGGACGACGAACAAAGAGGAAAAGGGGAAGGAAGAGGATCGAAATCGGCAACGGAAACGCTGCGGGAAGGAGAGAGAAAGCTCGCCGGAAAATCGGCCAAAGTCGGGTAAGGAAGACGAGATCCACGGATCCGGGTCAACCCGAACCCAGAACCCGGGAGAGCCAGCCCGTTCCTCCCTCGGCCTCTGCCTTCGGCCCAGCC